>NC_034593.1:1965035-1968174 GCF_900095145.1 Mus pahari | reverse complement strand
AATCAGAACAACAAATGCACTAAATAAAGACAGAATATTAAAAGCAATAAGGGAAAAAAAGGTCAAGTAACATATAAAGGCAGCCCTATTAGAATTACTCCAGACTTCTCACCAGATATTATAAAAGCCAGAAGATCCTGTACAGATGTTATACAAACTCTAAGAAAACACAAATGCCAGTCCAGGCTACTGTAACCAGCAAAACTCTCAATTACCTTAGATGGAGAAACCAAAATATTCCATGACAAAACCAAATTCACACAATATCTTTCCATGAATCCAGCCCTTCAACGGATAATAAAGGGAAAACTCCAACACAAAGACAGAAATTACATCCTCGAAAAAGCAAGAAAGTAATCCTTCAGCAAACCTAAAAGAAGAGAGCCACAAGAACACAATACCAACTTAAACTCCACAAGAACACAATACCAACTTAAACTACAAAAATAACAGAAAGCAACAATTACTTTTCTTTAATTTTTTACACAATGGAGCACTACTCAGGTACTAAAAACAATGAATTCATGAAATTCTTAGGCAAATGGATGTATCTGGAGGATATCATCCTGAGTGAGGTAACCTAATCACAAACAAGTCACTTGATATACACTCACTGATAAGTGGATATTAGCCCAGAAACTTAGAATATCCAAGATACAATTTGCAACACACACACACACACACACACACACACACACACACAAAATCAAGCAGAAAGAAGACCAACGTGTAGATACTTCATTCCTCCTTAGAATAGGGAACAAAATACCCATGGAAGGAGTTACAGAGACAAAGTTTGGAGCTAAGACGAAAGGATGGATCATCCAAAAACTGTCTCACCCAGGGGTCCATCCCATAATCAGCCACCAAACACAGACACTATTGCATATGCTAGCAAGATTTTGCTGAAAGGACCCTGACATAGCTGGCTCTTGTGAGGCTATGCCAGTGCCTGGCAAATACAGAAGTGGATGCTCACAGTCATCTATTGGATGGATCACAGGGTCCCCAATGGAGGAGCTAGAGAAAGTACCCAAGGAGCTGAAGGGGTCTGCAACCCTATAGGTGAAACAACAGTATGAACTAACTAGTACCCACAGAGCTCGTGTTTCTAGTTGCATATGTAGCAGAGGATGGCCTAGTGGGCCATCATTGGGAAGAGAGGCCCCTTGGTCTTGCAAACTTTATATGCCATAGAACAGGGGAACACCAGAGCCAAGAAGTGGGAGTGGGTAGATAGGGGAGCAGGGCAGGGGGAGTGGTATAAGGGACTTTTGGGATAGCATTTGAAATGTAAACAAAGAAAATATCTAATAAAAAATTGAAAAAAAATATATCTCTGAACCTGTTTGATAAGTAAACTACTTTCTTAAAAAGCAATTAAATAGTAAACAACCAAAAAAACTCAAACAAGCAACCAAAATGTCTAGACCAGTATCTCTCAGAAAAGTGAAAACAAAAAGTTTAAAAATTTAACAAGACAGCCAAATGATACATGAATTGAATAGTCATATATCTTAATTTATTGTTATTTATCTAGGGGATATAAAGTTAGTTTAACATTAAAATATCAGCAACAAAGAGCATCATCTTAGCAATAGACATAAACCACCACTAAATGTCCTATATCTACTTATAATGAAATCTCAATAAAACTTCTTCCCAACATGATAAAATCTATCAGTGTTACAGTTAAGGCCTGGAGACTAAATGTCTTCTCCATAAGCTCAAGAGTAAGATACATCTACATTATTATCTACTTCATGTAAACCTTTTCCTAGAAGTTCTAACCACCACAATAAGCAAGAAAATAAGTTTTAATAAACTTACTTTGGAAAAGGACAAGAAATAACTCCATCTATAAAGAGAATCATCACTGATTCTGATCTAGCATTATAGAAAATACAACAGAGACTCAAAAAGCTTCCAGGCAAAGTTAGCAGGTTCCAAGATGCAGGGTTCTCTTCATTTTTTTTTTTTTTCATTGTATTGCTACTCAGAAATAGAGACAGAAAATAATATAATTTACTGTGGCTTCAACATGTGAAAGATAAATGGATAATTTCAATAAAGTATATATTAACTTTGCAGTCAAAAAAAATATATTTCTGAGAGAAAAAAATTAAATCCCCAATAAGTGGGTATGTATATGTGGTTTTATAGATGTACACACACACACACACACATACACACACACACACACACACACACACAGAATGTTTATGGGTTGGAAGAATCAGTGTTGTAAAGTTGTCAACTATTCATAAACTGTAACATAAATTCAACCATTCTCAAACAAAATGAGGCAGGCACACTGTTTTTTGTTTTTCTCCTTAGAATTTGAGACTCTGCTATTTTAGTTTCCATGGAGCTGCAAACTCCAGAAGATTTGGAAAAGAAGAATAAATGCAAACTTAGACTGATTTCCATACAAAAAGTTGAAGTAATGAAGATGAAAGGTATTGATGTCAACAGGAAAAATAGACCAGGGAAGCAAATATATCCAGGAATAATCCCATACATGGAGATGGAAAATACTAATGGAAATTATTATAGAGAGCATAGTTTTTCAACAAATGCTTTCATTCCAGGGGGGAAAAAAGGAAGTGACGTGGCGCAGGATACAAAGTTCTGTCTATATTCATATATTTTCACCATTCAAACAAAACCAAAACAGAACAACAAAAAGAACCCAGATAATGTTTGACCTGAATGATTGACCCAGATAAACTTAAAACACAATTGAAATTTTAGGAAACCACAAGTCATTTGGGAATAGTAAAAACTCTCTAGATGTAACATTAGGATTAGAGGACATTATGTGACTGAAACAGGACAAACACAGACAAATATTGAACAAGTTCACTCATGACTTGGATATTAGAAAACAATACCAAACAGAAAGAAAAGATCAAATGTAGAGAGACAGGAAGTTAAACAACCAGAAGTGGAACGTATAGGCAAAGATAACTATAAACAATGAGGAAGTTGGAAAAGTCTAGAGTTTGATTTATGACAAGAACACTCTAGAGTTACCACTCTTGCAAAGGACCTGAATCAGGTTCCTTCAGCCTTCAGCCACACTGGACAGCTCACAACTGCCTGTATTCCAGCTGCAGAGAGTCTAATACCCTCCTCC
>NC_034593.1:1959497-1964636 GCF_900095145.1 Mus pahari | reverse complement strand
GTGTGTGTGTGTGTGTGTGTGTGTGTGTGTGCATTTGTAAAAATAAAATCTTTTAAAAGAAATTGAAAGTTTGCAAATAATAATTTTAGGAGAATCATCAAAGTAAATAAATCTCTATACTGACCATTTACTATCTGTTTGTAATTCCTACTGTTATGTTAAATAGAAATGATAAAGGCTTTTAATAAAAGAAAATGAAAAGACAAACCATTGACCAGTTAGGCACCATTGCAACTGAAATGAGATTTAAAGCCATAATGGGTAAAAAATTGTTGGAATTTAGGCCTGGAGAAATGATTCAGTTGTTCAGAACATTTAACCTGGGTTCAATTCCCAGGCTAACATAGCAACAGGTCACGACTTGTAAGTCCAGCTCCAGAGGATTGGACATTTTCTTCTGGCCTCTATGAGCCATGAAGTAAAACAGCACATGGTGCACATAAATTCTTGCAGGGAAATTCTTATACACATAAAATAAAAATAAAAATAAATAATTTTAAAGAATTGTTAAAATTCAAGTAGAAAAGAAAAACAAACAAAAGATACAAAGCCAGCCGGGCGTGGTGGCGCACACCTTTAATCCCAGCACTTGGGAGGCAGAGGCAGGCAGATTTCTGAGTTCGAGGCCAGCCTGGTCTACAAAGGGAGTTCCAGGACAGCCAGGGCTATACAGAGAAACCCTGTCTCGAACCCCCCGTCCCCAAAAAATAAGATACAAAGAAAAGAACATAAGCATCTCATTAAAATCAGATTTGTAACAAATATAAAACCAAATAAAAAGTCAAAATCATAAGTAATTAAGAAAATATTAATTAAAAATTCAATGAACTGTTGGTAAATACCTACTTCCATGGTTAAAATTAAATATCTGACTATATCAAGTATTGGCCTAGACTCTTACTTGTCAAATGGCATGAGATATACTTTACCTCCAGTCCCTTATATTACTGCCTTTTCATGCATAGATAGTTTTCCAAGGGTTAAAAGAAAGTACATGTTCATAAAAGACTTGTAAATACTCATAATAGCTTTAATAGCCCTAGCGTTGAACTAAATAAATGTTCAGTAGATAATGGATGTTTAAATTACCATATAGTCATTGTACGAGATACACTCAGAGATAAAGAAATATGTTCTGTTGTTACCTGTAATAAGAACCACAAAACATAAATGTCTAAAGAAGATAGATTTTTTTTAGATTACCAATGTCATTGTGGTTCTGTGTACATGCGTATGTCTGAGTGCACATACACATGATTATGTAAGCTAGAGAAGAGTGTTGGATGCCCTGGAGCTTGAGGTAGAAGAGACTGTGAGTGATTTGATGGCGTTGCTGGGTATGCAACTTAATTTGGATCCTCTGGAAGAGCAGTACATACTCTTAATTACTTAGCTGCCTCTTCAACCTAGAAGATACATATTTCAAGTGCTGTAAAATGTGTATATACACACTAGAATATAATTTTGCAATAAAGAAAAATTAAAACCTTCCATTTACAGCAGCATAGATGGAACAGGAGGAACAGGAGGGCACTGAGTTAAATGAGAAATGCCAGGCACAGCAAACCAAATGTTAGCAATTGTCTCTTATATATGAAAGTTTAAATCATAAATTCTAGACACTTGGTAATATTTATAAGAGACTGAGAAGGAAGGAAGGGGACAGAGATATAGATAATGTGCTATGCAAATGCAGAAATATCGGAGTGTGTACCACTAACTTGGATAATGAGTGCATGCTGACAGTGAATTCAACAGGCTTCTGAGCAGCAAGAATGTAGACCTTGCCTGAACAAGTTTAGATGCTTTAACATACAGCAAGGACACATGCTTCACTATGTTCACAGCAGCCTTATTTATAATAGCTAGAAACAACCCAGCTGTCCCTCAGCAGAGGAATGGATACAGACAATGTGGTACATTTACACAATGGAGTACTACTCAGCTACTAATAACAATGAGTTCATGAAATTCACAGGCAAATGGGTGAAATTAGAAAATATTATCCTTTGTGAGGTAACCCAATCACAAAAGAACATACATGGTATGCACTCACTGGCAAATGGATATAAGGAAAATCTTGGAATACACACGGTACAACTCACAGACCATATGAAGCTCAAAAAGAAGGAAGACCTTAGTGTAGATGCTTCTTTTCTACTCAGAAGGGGCAGGAAAATAATCTTGGGATGTAGAGGGAGGGAGGGACGAGGGAGGAAGAGAGAAGAGGGAGGGATAGAGGCAGGTAGGATCAGGTGTGGGAAGAAACAGGGGAAAAGTACAGAGGGTCTGGAAATTGAACAGAGGTGTGTAGCAGAGGAGGTTGGGGAACTGGGGGTAGATGCCAGGGACCCAAGAGGTTCCCAGGATGCAACAGAGATGACATTAGCTAAAATACCCAACAAAGAGGAGAGAGAACCTTTTGAGACCATATCCAGTGGATAGGCACAGCTCCTGGTGGAGAGATGGGGCCACTCACCATTCTCAAAAATATTACACCACAATTACTCCTGTCAAAAGAAATGTAGGAACAAAGAGTGGAGCAGAGACTGAAGGAAAGGCCATCCAGAAACTGCTCCACCTAGGGTTCCATCCCATCTGCAGACACCAAACCTAGACACTATTGCTGATGCCAAGAAGCACTTGGTGACAGGAGCCTGGTATAGCTGTCCCCTGAGAGGCTCTGCCAGATCCTGATCAATTCAGATGCAGATGCTTGCAGCCAACCATCAGACTGAGCACTGGGCCTCCAATGGAGGTGTTAGGGGAAGGACTGAAGGAGCTGAAGGGATTTGCAACTCCATAGGAAGATCAATAATATGAACCAACCAGAAGAGAACAAGAATGGTAACATCTTATAATTATTTAATATCTACTCTCAGTAGAATGCTAGCAGTTACACACATAAACATAAATTCCTTTTAATACATGAATGTTTCTCCATGCTAGTTATACATTTTATCCGCACACACACACCTCAAACCCTCAAACCCCAGTTATATAAGATAAATGCTACTACCACTTCAGCACATCCTCTATCTTCCTGGCTGCTCTTCATTTTGTGATATGGCTTCCCTAAGTTATTCAAGGTAGCTCTGAAATTATGACTTATTCCACAGCCTTTTAAGAGATTATAGGTGCCCAGCACCAAGAACAACTCTGTATTTAATATATGATAATTACGCAATTGATGTTATATAATTTATTTCCTATTGAAATACATGTCTTCATGGTATTACCAGGAACATGAAAAGCAAGTGTTATGACACATACTCGTACTCCCAGAACTCAGAATGTGGATACAGGAGGATCAGTTGTTCCAGGTAATCCTCTTCTGCATAGTAGATTTGTGGTTGTCCTTGAATGCATGAGACCCTGGCTCAAAACAGCATAAAAAGGACCATCTATCTACACAGCTTTCTTCAACTCCCTCGTGGAAACTGTTGCTACCTCTTGCTACACTCTGAAAGAACTTCTCATAAGCCCTTAGAGTTCAGATTCTACTGTATTGTGAAAGAATCCACTATCTCTCTTGGAATGTTCCCTCCACTAAAGACTGGGTATCCAGTTTTTCTTTTAAAATTGTATCAGTTATTGGCCATGTTTGTTCCAAAATGTACTCCAGTGAGTCCACATATGTTTTATTGCTATTATAACTATCTTAACTGGGTCTAAGACCCTATTTACAAGGGAGAAGAGCTTATAGTACCTGATAACAGTTTATGGGGAAGTATGTACCATTTTCAGAATTGTCCCTATAAGCACTTAAGGTAGGGAGTGGAAAGTGCCAAGGGCCAATGAGGTAATGCCTCTAGGGTAGGAACTAGCACCTAGCATACCTCCAGGTCTTTTGTCAGTATGTAGTTATTTACTTTGTCCCCTGGTATCAGATGACCCCTGAAGGTGGCATAACTGTCCCAAGGCTACTAGCTACTGTGTTGAGGGCTGCTTTACACTTTCTTCTGAGCTTGTAGAAAGATTAAATTGAGCTAAAGGACCTGCCTGAGGCTAAACAAAGGACAAACATTTGAGTCTATCAGGCTCTAGCTCTCTCCTGCTAGCAGTGGAACCCTCTTTACTTCAGCAAAACTGCTAATAGTTTGAGCATTTATAGTAATAAAGCAGAAAATATAAACAATGGTTTGTCCCAGTAACAGGCTTTTGCTGTGAGTGTCAATTCTAGGCTGCAATTTTCACCATCAACAAATGGAGAGAACAAATGAAAGATGTTCTCCTTGTTTATATGTATAAAACACTTCTTAGCTCAAAAGCTGATCCTGGCATACTATGCCCAGTGCATGTCTGATATTTCCTATTTCAGATTTATGGCCAATTTGGAATTTGCTGCTGCTGCTGTTTGCAGCCTGTTCTATTTCTCTGGGCTAGCAAACCTATAAATAGTTTACATGCAGTTCAATTTTTTAGTCTATTTCCTTGTCAAATACACAGGCTCTGAGCTTTCAGAAATGGCAGGAGTAATCAGACTTAGAAGATCAGAAACGGTGCTCGGCAAAGGTGTTATTGGACCCTTCTCCCTCAGTCCCCTATTCTTTTCCTTCCTCATCATAGTTTCCATAGCAAGCTAGCCTTGGCTTCTCAGAAATTGCCTGCCCTCCAAGAGGGGACTAGTTAGTAACTGTTCTTTCTTCATGCCACACTCCAATTAGTTCCAAAAATTTTCCATTTTTATAGTAGTAAAAAAGCTGCCTTTGTATATACCTATATTTAACAATTTTTCTCTTGGAGTTCAAAAAATTCACATTTTGTGTGGAGTAACTTAATTTTTTTGCTGTGTCTGGTATGAGTATACTTTCCCATCCCCATTTCTCTAAGGCAACCATAATTTGAATTCACATTTATTGTATCATTAATATAATCATCTAGTTTATAACTGCATCATTTCTGTCTAGGTTCTAACAGCAATCTCGTTTTCCAAGCATCAGAATCAACACAAGTCCTAGCACCACCAATTAAAAAGAGACAGAACTCTGGCTAAGTAGCCAAATGGTAAAATGGGAAAGCAAAATCCTTCTCTTCGGCCTCCGCCTCCTCCTCCTCTTCCTCCTCCTCTTCTTCCTCCTCTTCCTCTTCCTCCTCCTCCTCCTCATCCTCTTCCTCCTCCTCCTCCTCCTCCTCCTC
>NC_034593.1:1950825-1959262 GCF_900095145.1 Mus pahari | reverse complement strand
CCTCCTCCTCCTCCTCCTCCTTTTCCTCCTCTTCTTCTACCTTTTTTTCTTCCTACTCACCTTCCTCATCCTCATGGTTGTTTTTGGTCTTATCAGCTGCTAAGCCACCAGAAATGTTGTAACTTCTGTGTAAGCAGACACAATGAAGCATGCAAGATTTCCACTTAGTTGTGCAGCCCTCATCTCAGTAAAGGTTCTCAAGTAAGGAATGAGTTACCAAAAGCTTCCATGGCTTATCGCTGAAATGATACTCATATTTCTTCCCACTGCAATATTTCCACCAGTCACATAAATCAGAATGGAGAACAGAACTTATTCCAGGCTGTGGATCTTGGGCAAGCTGCTCTCTGACACAGTAGCAACGGAGCCTCCTTTCTGACACTGAGCATCTCAGCTGAGCCATTTGATGTATGTAATGATGTAAGTAGGACAGAGGATACTTCCTAGTTTATGCAAAAAGAGAATAGCATCATTTGGAACTCACATTCAAATAATTCAGCCAAAATTTACTTTATAGAATCATATACTTGTATAAAATATATCCTGTTGCACTGACTTATGTTAGTTTATAATTTTTATTTCACATTTTCTTTAGAGCAAAGGTTCCACATTGTAGACCACCAAATTACTTTGGTTAGTTCCAATGAAAATCAACCCAATCCAAACAAAAATTTTCTGAATTTCAACTTGAAATACTTAAGGCTTATCAATACAAATATGAAATACTATCTAAAACCTAGTGGTAGTTTTCTATGTTTCCTGTCTTATGCTGATGATGTGGATACAGTATTTACCTGATCTGAGCTAAGATTCACATAAAATTTCACTGGCTGAGTTTCAAAGGAAATACAATAGAGCCAAGGCTATTAGGAGTAGAAGGCTGAATGGAGGCAGAGACATGACTCATAATTTAGAGATTTTATGCTTCAGAGTTTTCTGAAAACTGTGCTCTGGAAACCTCAAAGTCCATTAGAGGTCATAGAGCCACACTGATTTTCTTGACTGACAGATTTCTTTATCTGTCACCTAACTGTGGTATAGTCAGTTATGCTAAGTATAGTTTTCTCCAAATCACATCTTTCCCAATCTTTCATAGTCTATTGAACTATCATTTCTATGATGATATCAATATGAGATTTTAAGCTCCTTGAAGTCTGGGCCTCTATCCTCATGTTTACTTTTCTGGTGCTTGGTCTAAAGCTTGGCAAATAACGAGAAACCAACATGTATTTGCTAAGTGGATGGATGGATGGAATGATGCATGCATGGATGGATACATGGATGAATGAATATGCTGGTGAAGCCAGTAAGATGTTAATGCTTATTCTAATCTGTGCTGACAAACTGTTTGATTTTTAACTTCAGAGTGATATAAAATAGTAAGTTATAGCTTCCAATTTAAATAACAGCCAGGGGAGCAGAGGTTCCAAGTAGAGCTTCAGCTCTCATTAGGTATAGTTTCGAACTTGTGATCCTCCTGCCTCTGCCTTCTTCAGCAAATCCTACCAGCATGAAGATGACCTAGTCAGCCATCATTGGGAAGAGAGGCCCCCAGGTATTACAAACTTTATATACCCCAGGACAGGGGAATGCCAGGGCCAAGAAGTGGGAGTGGGTGGGTAGGGGAGCAGGGTGGGGGGAGTGTATAGGGAACTTTCGGGATAGCATTTGAAATGTAAATAAAGAAATATCTAATAAAAAAAGGAATAGTTTACTGTTATAAGGACCTGAAAAGGTGCAGTTTCTACAATGTTACCTAGATTCACATAGCAAATCTGACTTTTATACTTGATTCACTCCATTCATTATCCAGCAGCTCTTGTCTGACCAGGAGGACCCACTGAACGCTATCTTCTTAAAACTCTGCTTTGCTGATGTTTATAACTCACCAGAGAATTGGTTTTTGCAAATACGATAATAATGCAATGTTAATAGGTTTTTGTCTAGCTTTGCTTTAATAGGCAGGTAATGATTCCTAAGAGGGTCCCAAACTCTAGGGCTCAAATGATCCTTTTGCTTAAGTTTCATGAGTAAAACAGGATGACAGGTACACACACACACACACACACACACACACACACCCTAATTCCCTCAAGTAGGTTTTCCAAGATTGAAATCATTAAATACTACTTTGATTTACCAAATAACAATTGTTCACAAACCACTTTACCCATAGTCAAAAATGAATGCTGATGCACTTTAGTGATGAGCCAATAAATAAAAAAAATAAGAATTTACTATGAATTCAGTTATGTTCTAAGCTTTAGAAAGATTGCAAATAGTAAGAAAGAGTGGAATGTCATAGGGAAATCTCTCATTATGCTATAAACACCATTCCTACACTATTCTCAACTCTTTTTTTTTATTAGATAGTTTCTTTATTTACATTTCAAATGCTATCCTGAAAGTTCCCTATACCCTCCCCCTGCCCCTGCTTCCCTACTCACCCATTCCCACTTCTTGACCCTGGTATTCCCCTGTGCTGGGTCATATAAAGTTTGCAAGACCAAGGGGCCTCTCTTCCCAGTGATGGCCCATTAGGCCATCTTCTGCTACATATGCAGCTAGAGACACGAGCTCAGGGTGTACTGGTTAGTTCATATTGTCGTTCCACCTATAGGGTTGCAAACCCCTTCAGCTCCTTGGGTACTTTCTCTAGCTCCTCCATTGGGGGCCCTGTGTTCCGTCCAATAGCTGACTGTGAGCATCCACTTCTGTATTTTCCAGGCACTGGCATACCCTCACAAGAGGCCACTACATCAGGGTCCCTTCAGCAGAATCTAGCTGGCATATGCATTAGTATCTGGGTTTAGTGGCTGATGATGGGATGGATCCCCTGATGGGGTAGTCTCTGGATAGTCCATCCTTTCATCTTAGTTCTAAATTTTGTCTCTGTACCTGTATCCTTTCATGGGTATTTTGTTCCTTATTCTAAGGAGGAATGAAGTATCCATAAGATGGTCTTCCTTCTTGGTTTTCTTGTGTTTTGCAAAATGTATCTTGGGTATTCTAAGTTTCTGGGCTAATATCCGCTTATCAGTAAATGCATATCTAGTGACTTCTTTTGTGATTGGGTTACCTCACTAAGGATGATATCCTCTAGGTACATCCATTTGCCCAAGAATTTCATAAAATCATTGTTTTTAATAGCTGAGTAGTACTCCACTGTGTAAATGTACCACAGTTTCTGTATCCATTCCTCTATTGAGGGGCATCTGGTCAACTCTTGACATATTATCTTATACAATATTTCACCGAGATTTTAGAAATATGAGATTTTTAATCATAGTAGATACATTTTTTTTAATGGTGTAATAAAGCTAATTTAAACCAGAAGAACAATTTTAATAAACATTGCTGTACAGAAATGACATCGTTTTGATGCATCTCTTGACAGTTATCTTTTAGCTTAACTTGACAGTGCATCCTGTACAAAAGAAGTGAATATCATACATGGATATCAAACAATGTTGATACCACAGTCTAGAGGTGCTTAAGAATGTACCTATGTTCACCTTCCCTTCATCAACACAGGATATAAAAACTTTTTCAGACTCGAGTATTTCTGCTCATATGATTTGAAACAGCATGACACATATATTAGTATATATTATTTTTTTTCTCACACAATATTTCACTCCAACTTCTTTTTCTTACCTACATTTTCATAATATTTAGTTTAATACATGTTATTGTAATTTAGTAGTGCAATGCTTGTTATTATAGATTTAGATTTTCTTTGCCATTATAAACACAGCTTTTATAAAATGCCCTATTGCTCAATCCTCAATATTTAATGTAAAATTTATATTTTCTTAGAGAAAATAAAGAATGCTCAAATATTTTATACATTCTAGCAGGGAACTCCATTTTCTTCCCCAAATCCACCTTCTTTTCCTTATTGAAACAGCCTGCATCTTTTTGTCTCTGATACATATAAATACAACCATTTTTGCAGATAAACTGAACCCCAACCCATAGTTGTCAGTCCACGAGTGCACCATGTAAAGCTCTCAAACACATTTCTCCAAACATCTCTCCTTCACTTGTCAGGAACCACCAGGATTCCTACAACAAAAACTGAAGCTATCAATTAAAAGATGTCACTTGCAGATGGAGCCACTGTTGAGGAAAGGGACTACATTCCCACATTAATTGGTAGAGTGCTTGTCTATCATATATGAAGTCCTGGATGCCAGCACCCTATAAATCAGGAATGATGGCACATGTCTGTGGTTTTAGCCCTTAGAAAAAGGAAACAAGAGAACCAAAAGTACATAAGACTTTACAGAAAAGGATAGATAGATGAATGGGTTCTATCCACGTGTTTATTAACTCAACATTCTGACATATCCATGAGTTAGACAGCCACTGGGATTTTGTATGGGTACTGAGTTTTACTATAAACAAAACATATATTTTAAGCTTTTATAATGTGCATTTCACATTACATCCAAACTGTGAAATTTCCTTATTACACAACAATAATTATGATTTTATTACTATTTAAAATTCTACCAAAAATTACTCAAATTTGCATGCTAATATATGCAAATTTTTATTTGAAAACTCATAAGGTTTTCTTCATATATTCTTTGCAACTCCATTTAAAATAAAATATAAGTGCATTTTTTAACCATGATTCATCTTTACATTTGGTATAGTAAGACTGAATCAGCAAAATTCGAATGTGGCAACTAAATCATCCAAATGTTAAAATAATAGGAAAATATTTTCTTGACCTAGGTCATGGATTCGGTGGACACCCTCATGGTCCCTAGCAGACTGCCCAAGCGATCGTAAGATCACTGGTGAGTGGAACACAACTTCTGCTCCAATCCAATCACACATGGGAACTGAGACAGCACTCAGGCAGCAGAGAACTGGCCTGACCAGAGGCACAAGCCCCTTCCAGTCTGCACCAACACCAGGTCACCTAGGGCGCAGATTCAGTGGAGCCCCCATGGTCCCTAGCGAACTGCCCAAGCCATCTTAGGATCACTGGTGAGTGAAACACAACTTCTGCTCCAATCCAATCACGCACGGGACTGGAGACAACACTAGGGAAGTAGAGAGCCAGACTGACCAGGGGCACAAATCCCTTCCCAGTCTGAACCAGCACCTGGTCACTTAGGGCATGGATTCAGCAGACACCTGAGCGGTCCCTAGCCAACTGCCCAAGTGATCTTAGGTTCACGGGTGAGTGGAACACAACAGCTGCTCCAATCCAATAGTGACAGGACTGTGACAGTAGGAACAAGGACACCAGATCCTTTCCTGACCAGAGGCTCAGGTTCCTTTTAATCAGTTCAGGTTTACCTTGGTTTCAGGCCGACCAGACAACTCCACTGTCCTCAAAGGAGACACCACTTCCAGGCACTGTAACAAGCCCAGGAGCTTAGGACAACAGGATCCCAGNATAACAGGAGCTGGGGCACACTAGTATTTGAGTGTCTCAGAGGAGCTTGACTGCCAAGAACTCNGACACACCCAGAATCTCAGGTTCACAGGAGCCCACAATCAAAGAATCACAGAGAAATCTGGACTCTGAGAAGTCCTGAATCAACTGGGATTACAGGAAAGACAAGCTCCAATCAAATATATTGAGGGCAACAAGCCCTAGAGATAATCAGATGGCAGGAGGCAAGCATAAGAACAGAAGCAACAGAAACCAAGGATACTTGGCATCATCAGAACCGAACTCTCCCACCATAATAAGTCCTGGATGCACCATCACACCAGAAAAGCAGGACATGGATCTAAAGTCACTTCTCATGATGATGATGGAGGACTTTAAGAAGGAAATACTGAAAATCACAGGTAAATAGATAGAAGTCTTTAAAGTAGAAACACAAAAATCCCTTAAAGAGTTACAGGAAAACACTACCAAACACAACCAAAATGAGATGGAATTGAACAAAACCCTCTAGGATCTCAAAATGGAAGTAGAAACAATAAAGAAAACCCAAAGGAAGGCAACTCTGTAGATAGAAACCCTAGGAAAGAAATCAGGAACCATAGATGCAAGCATCAGCAACAGAATACAAGAGATGGAAGAGAGAAACTCAGGTGCAGAAGATTCCATAGGGAACATGGAAACAACAATCAAAGAAAATGCAAAAGGCAAACAGATCCTAACTCAAAACATCCAGGAAATCCAAGACACAATGAGATGACCAAACCTACTGATAATAGGAGTAGATGAGAATGAAGGTTATCAAGTTAAAGGGCCAGCAAATAACTTCAACAAAATTATAGAAGTCTTCCCATACCTAAAGAAAGAGATGCCCATGAACATTCAAGAAACCAAAAGAACCCCCAAATAGACTGGACCAGAAAAGAAATTCCTTCTGACACATATTAATCAGAACAACAAATGCACTAAGTAAAGACAGAATATTAAAAGCAGTAAGAGAAAAAGGTCAAGTAACATACAAAGGCAGGCCTATTAGAATTACTCCAGANTTCTCACCAGAGACAATAAAAGCCAGAAGATCCTGGACAGATGTTATACAGACCCCAAGAGAACACAAATGCAAGTCCAGGCTATTATAACCAGCTAACCTCTCAATTATTATAGATGGAGAAACCAAAGTATTCCATGAGAAAACCGAATTCACACAATATCTTTCAACGAATCCAGCCCTTCAAAGGATAATAACAGAAAAACACCAATACAAGGACAGAAAATACACCCTAGAGAAAGCAAAAATGTAATCCTTCAAAAAAACTAAAAGGAGAGAGCCACAAGAACAGAATCCCAGATCTAACAACAAAAATGACAGGAAGAAACAATTACTACTCCTTAATATCTTTAATATCAATGGATTCAATTTCCCAATAAAGAGGCATAGACTAAAAGGCTGGTTCCACAAACAGGACCCAACATTTTGCTGCTTATAGGAAACTCATCTCAGGGAAAAAGACAGACACTACTTAAGAGCAAAAGGCTGGAAAACAATCTTTCAAGCAAACTGTCTGAAGAAACAAGCTGGAGTAGTCATTCTAATATCAAATAAACTCGACTTCCAACCCAAAGTTATCAAAAAAGATACTCATCAAAGGTAAAATCTTCCAAGATGAACTCTCAATCCTGAATATCTATGCTCCAAATGCAAGGGCATTCACATTCATTAAAGAAACTTTAGTAAAGCTTAAAGAACACATTGCTCCTCATACAATAATAGTGGGAGACTTCAACACCCCACTCTCACCAACGGACAGATCTTAGAAACAGAAGCTAAACAGAGACACAGTGAAAATAACAGAAGTTATGAAACAAATGTATTTAACAGATATCTACAGAATATTTTATCATAAAACAAAAGGATATACCTTCTTCTCAGCACCACATGGTACCTCCTCCAAAATTGGCCATATGATTGGTCACAAAACAGGTCTCAACAGATTCAAAAATATTGAAATTGTACCATCATCCTATGAGACCACCATGGTCTAAGGCTAATCTTCAAAAACAACATAAATAATATAAAGCCAACATTCACTTAGAAACTGAACAAAACTCTCCTCAGTGATACCTTGGTCACAGAAGAAATGAAAGAAATTAAAGACTTTTTAGAGTTTAATGAAAATGAAGCCACAACATACCCAAACTTATGAGAAACAATGAAAGCATTCCTGAGGAAAAAACTCATAGCTCTGAGTGCCTCCAAAAAGAAACTAGAGAGAGCATACACTAGCAGCTTGACAGCACACCCAAAAGCTCTAGAACAATAGCAAGCAAAATGACCCAAGAGGAGTAGACTGCAGGAAATAATCTAATTTGGGGTGAAATCAACCAAGTAGAAACAAAAAGAACTATTCAAAGAATCAACAAAACCAGGAACTGGTTCTTTGAGAAAATCAGCAAGATAGATAAACCCTTATCACTAGAGGGTACAGGGACAACATCCTAATTAACAAAATCAGAAATGAAAAGGGAGACAGAACAACAGATCCTGAGGAAATCCAAAGCATCATCAGGTCCTTTTACAAAAGGCTATACTCAACAAAACTGGAAAACCTGGATGAAACGGTCAAATTTCTAGACAGATACAAGATAACAAAATTAAATCAGGATCAGATTAATGACCTAAACAGTCCTATATCACCTAAAGAAATAGAAACTGTCATTAATAGTCTCCCAACCAAAAGAAAAAGCCCAGGACCAAATGGGTTTAGTGCAGATTTCTATCAGATCATCAAAGAAGACCTAATTCCAGTTCTTCTCAAACTATTCCACAAAATTGAAACAGAAGCTATTCTACCAAATTCATTCTATGAAACCCCAATTACTTTGATACCTAAACCACATAAAGACACAACAAAGATAGGGAACTTCAGACCAATTTCCCTTATGAATATCAATGCAAAAGTACTCAGTAAAATTCTTGCAAACCGAATCCAAAAACACATCAAAACAATCATCCATCATGAC
>NC_034593.1:1942301-1948087 GCF_900095145.1 Mus pahari | reverse complement strand
TATTAGCCCTGAAACCTAGAATACCCAAGATACAATTTGTAAAACACATGAAACTCAAGAAGAAGGAAGACCAAAATGTGGACACTTTGCCCCTTCTTAGAATTGGGAAAAAAAACTACCATGGAAGGGGTTACAGAGACAAAGTTTGGAGCTGAGACTATAGGATGGACCATCCAAAAACTGCCCCACCCACTGGTCCATCCCATAATCAGCCACCAAACGCCTACACTATTGCATACACTAGCAAGATTTTGCTGAATGAACCCTTATATAGCTGTCTCTTGTGAGGCTATGCCAGTGTCTGGCAAACACAGAAGTGGATGCTCACAATCAGCTATTGGATGGAACATAGGGCCCCCAATGGAGAAGCTAGAGAAATTACTCAAGGAGTTGAAGGGGTCTGCTACCCTATAGGTGGAACAACAATATGAACTAACCAGCACCCCCAGAGCTCGTGTCTCTAGTTTCATACGTAGCAGAAGATGGTCTAGTCAGCCATCATTGGGAAGAGAGGCCCCTTGGTCTTACAAACTTTACATGCCCCAGTACAGGGGAACACCAGGGTCAAGAAGGGGGAGTGGGTGGATAGATGAGTGGGGGGGGTGGTATAGGGGACTTTGGGGATAGCATTTAAAATGTAAATGAAGTAAATACCTAATAAAAATTGGAAAAAATATTTTCTTAATTTATTTAAAATAAGTATTCTCCAAGTAGGTCAAAAAATGACCTTAATGTATATAGATTTTTACTCTTAGTATTGTACTTAGTACTGTAGTATGAATTAGAGAAAATAAATATACATGTTACTCTTGACTCAGGATTGTTATAGATGTTAGTCAAACCAGACAGGAAACAGGATGTAAACCAGAGCTTCTACATTTAAAATGTCTTTTAAGTACACATTTTTCAACTAGTCTCCTTTTTTTGTTTCATTTTTTATTAAATTATTTCATTTATTTACATTCCAAATCTTGACCCCCTTCCTGGTCCCCCGTCCCAAAGTTTTTTACTACATTCCCCCTCACCTTTTTCATTGAGGGTCCTCCTCCCTCCTGATCCCTGTACCCATCCACCCCACCTAACTCCACCCCCAGCATCCCCATTTCCTTGGGTAGGGCATCAAAGTCTTTACAAGATTAGGCTCATCCTCTCCCACAGAGGCAAGACAAGGCAGTCCTCAGCTACATATATGCCATGGGCAACAGACCAACCTATGTATGCTCTTTGGTTGGTAACTTAGTCCCTGGGAACTCTGAGGAGTCTGGGTTCATTGATTCTATTGGTCTTCCTATGGGGTTACCATCCCCTTCATCTCCTTCAACCTTCCCCCTAACTCTTCCATAGAGATCTCTGACCTCAGTCCAATGGCTGGCTGTGAATATCTGCTTCTATCTCAGTCAGCTGCAGGTACAGCCTCTCAGAGAAAAGCCATGCTAGGCTCCTGTTAGCAAGCACATCATGACATCAGAAATAGTGTCAGGGTTTGGTGCCTGAGCATGGGATGGATCACTAGATGGCCTTTCCTTCAGACTCTGCTTCACTTTTGTTCCTACATTTCCATCACACAGGAACAATTCTGGTCAAAAATTTAGTAGATAGGTCAGTGGCCTCATCCAATCATGGTGTTTTATTTCAATTATAGAAAGCTAACTAAGATATTCCATTAGTATGTGAAGTATATGTGCCCATGTATATTCCTGTTTCTGTAAGGGCTCATGTATGTGCATGGATGCTCTTAAGTGTTCATTCATGTGTGTCTATGACACTACATTGTACTTATTGAGTAATTGAACCTAGGTTCTCCAATATTGCTACTTTGATTGCCCAGCTGCTGTAGGAATTCCATATCTCTGCCTTCCTCCTGTAGAAATCCCAGTTAGGGTAACTCCTCTACCAGGTAGAGGGTGATGGGAATTTCACCTCTGGCCTGCTAACTTAAGAGGCAAAGTCTTGAATCAGTGGCTTCTCTCCTCAGTTCCAATTTTTCTTTACTCCAATATTGCTTGTTGTACTCTATTTTGGATCAAATGCAAAATCCCTTCTTTAAGAAAAAGGGGAGCAGGGCTGGAGAGATTGATCAGGTGTTAAGAGCACTGACTGCTCTTCCAGAGGTCTTGAGTTCAATTCCCAGCAACAACATGGTGGCTCACAACCATCTGTAATGGGATCTGACACCCTCTACTGGTGTGTCTGAAGACAGCTACAGTATACTCATAAATAGAATAAATCTTTTTTTTAAAAAAAGGGAGCAAATTACAATGGCAGAATTTTTTTTTCTTTTAACTTCACAGACTTTTAATCGATGTAACTCTCCTCTTTCTCTCCTTCTACTTTCACATTACAGTTTACTGATTACTGAGCCTGGATTATTCTATATTTTTCTGCAGCCTATAGATTTTTTGTTTGTATGTGATTATTGCTTTTATTTTTACTTGTTTATTAGATGTTTTCTTCATTTACATTTGAAATGCTATCCTGAAAGTCCCCTATAACCTCCCCTGCCACGCAACCCACCCATTCTCACTTCCTGGCCCTGGCATTATTGCCCTGTACTGGGGCATATAATCTTTGCAAGACCAAGGGCCTCTCCTCCCAATGATGGCAGACTAGGCCATCTTCTGCTACATATGCAGCTAGAGACACAAGCTCTGGGGGTACTGGTTAGTTCATATTGTTGTTCCTCCTTTAGGGTTGTAGACCCCTTCAGCTCCTTGGGTACTTTCTATAGCTCCTCCACTGGGGGCCCTGTGTTCCATCTAATAGATGACTGTGAGAATCCACTTCTGTGTTTGCCATGCACTGGCATAGCCAAACAAGAAACAACTATATCATGGCCCTGTCAGAAAAATCTTGTTGGCATATGCAATAGTGTCTGCATTTGCTGGCTAATGATGGGATGGATCCAGAGGTGGGGCAGGCTCTGGATGGTCCTTCCTTCTGTCTCCGATGAATCTTTATCTCTGAAACTTCTTCCATGGGTATTTTTCCCCCAATCTAAGGAGGAATGAAATATCCACACTTTAGTTTTCCTTCTTCTTGAGTTTCATATGTTTTGCAAATAGCATCTTGGGTATTCTAAGTTTCTGGGCTAATATCCACTTATCAGTGAGTGCATATCATGTGAGTTCTTTTGTGATTGGGTTACCTCAGTCAGGATGATATCCTGCAGATCCATCCATTTGCCTCAGAATTTCATGAATTTATTGTTTTTAATTGCTGAGGAGTACTCCATTGTGTAAATGTACGACTTTTTCTGTATCCATTCCTCTGTTGTGGGACATCTGGGTTCTGGCAATTATAAATAAGGCTGCTATGTACATAGTGGAGCATGTGTCCTTATTACCACTTGGAACATCTTCTGGGTAAATGCCCAGGAGGGGTATTGCTGGATCCTCCGGGAGTACTATGTGCAATTTTCTGAGGAACCATCAGACTGATTTCCAGAGTGGTTGTACCAACTTGCAATCCCATCAGCAATTGAGGAGTGTCCCTCTTTCTCCACATCTTTTCCAGAATCTGCTGTCGCCTGAATTTTTGATCTTAGCCATTCTGACTGGTGTGAGGTAGAATATCGGGGTTGTTTTGATTTGCATTTCCCTGATGATTAAGAATGTTGAACATTTTTTTCAGGTGCTACTGATCCATTTGATATTCCTCAGTTGAGAATTCTTTGTTTAGTTCTGTACTCCATTTTTAATGGGGTTATTTGAATTTCTGGTGTCCAGCTTCTTGAGTTCTTTGTACATATTTGATATTAATCCCCTAACTCGTTTAGGATTGGTAAAGATCCTTTCCCAATCTGTTGGTGGCCTTTGTCTTATTGACAGTGTCTTTTGCCTTACAGAAGTTTTGCAATTTTATGAGGTCCAATTTGTCTATTTACAATCTCACAGCACAAGGCATTGCTGCTCTGTTCAGGAATTTTTTCCCTGTGCCCATATCTTCGAGGCTTTTCCCCACTTTCTCCTCTATAAATTTCAGTGTCTCTGGTTTTATATGGAAGTCTTTGATCCACTTAGACTTGAGCTTTGTACAAGGAGATAAGAATGGATCAATTCACATTCGTCTACATGATAACCGTAGTTATCAACCGTGCAGTTGAGCCAGCACCATTTGTTGAAAATAATGTATTTTTTTCCACTGGATGGTTTTAGCTCTCTTGTCAAAGATCATGTGACCATAGGTGTGTGGGTTCATTTCTGGGTCTTCAATTCTATTCCATTGATCTAACTGTCTGTCCCTGTACCAGTACCATGCAGTTTTTATCACAATTGCTCTGTAGTACAGCTTAAGGTCAGGCATGGTCATTCCACCAGAGGTTCTTTTATTGTTGAGAATAATTTTTTGCTATACTTGGTTTTTTGTTATTCCAGATGAATTCACAAATTGTCCTTTCTAACTCTGTGGAGCATTGACTTGGAATTTTGATGACAATTGATTTTAATCTGTAGAATACTTTCAGAAAGATAGCCATTTTTATTATATTATTCCTGCCAATCCATGAGCATGGGAAATATTTCCATCTTCTGAGATCTCCTTTGATTTCTTTCTTCAGAGACTTGAAGTTCTTATCATAAAGATCTTTCACTTCCCTAAAGCCACACCCAGGTATTTTATATTATTTGTGACTATTTTGAAGGGTTTTGTTTCCCTAATTTCTTTCTCAGCCTATTTATCCATTGTGTAAAGAAATGCCACTCACTGATTTGTTTGAGTTAATTTTATACCTAATTCACTGAAGCTGATTATCAGGTTTAGGAGTTCTCTGGTGGAATTTTTAAAGTCACTTATATATACTATCATATCATCTGCAAATAGTGATATTTTGACTTCTTTCCAATTTGTATCCCTTGATCTCTTTTTGTTGTCTAATTGCTCTGACTAGGACTTTGAGTATATTTGGTACATCTACTCCAGTAGTGACTTGCTTGATAGGCCAAAATCCTGGATGCAGTCCAGAGGCAAAAAGTTCATGGAAACTTAGTCTCCTGGAACTGTGGCATCCCATAGCATGCATGCTCCAAACTTGTTCTTGTGAATGGATCTGTGTGCTTCCTTTCAGTATTGTTTTGTTATAGGTGCCTCCAAGCAAGGACTTGCCAAATACCTAAGCAAAATCGAATTTTGCTTCCTGGCCTTCAACAATGTCCTAGGTAATCCTTTAGCCAACACTGGGCTTGGAGTTCAGTAAGAATGTTGCCTATTCAGTGACATTCAGAGTTGCCTCTAGTATTGTAAGAGAGATAGTGAAAGAAATCAGGCCTTACTAGCTACTACACAGAGTTAGAAATCTCAGGGCAAGTTCTGCAACGTAAGTTTAGAATTCTTATTATAGTTATGTATGGCAAACTATATTACTTATTAGTGGAAAAGTCGCCCCACACTATCACTCAGAATAAAAGTCAAGTCACTGCCATATACAGGAATTTACAATGGTTTAGGACTTAGATCGGGCTGTGGTTTTAGATTATTTCATTATTCATGAGAAGGTTAGCTAGAACAGAACTTCCTAATTAGAACCATGACTTGGGTGTGAAAGCCCTTGCCCTGGAAGTGTAATGACCTCACACCTGGCTTCTAAGTCCATAGCTGACCTTAGATAGAGCTGACTTTGTCTCAGATTCTGCCAGTCTTTGTGTTTATGTTCCTCTGTTTTGTGTAAGAGTCATTAAGCATCTAGTAACCTCATTTGTAGCTTGCCAATGTGTCACCTAACTTCCCTATTTTCTTCTGTATAAAAAGTTTGATGCATATAAAAAGTTTGATGCTCAAATTGACTTTATATT
>NC_034593.1:1931616-1940701 GCF_900095145.1 Mus pahari | reverse complement strand
TGACCGATTATATGGTCAATTTTGGAGAAGGTACCATGAGGTGCTGAGAAGAAGGTATATCCTTTTGTTTTAGAATAAGATGTTTTGTAGATATCTGTTAAATCCATTTGTTTCATAACTTCTGTTATTTTCACTGTGTCTCTGTTTAGTTTCTGTTTCCAGGATCTGTCGATTGATGAGAGTGGGATGTTGATGTCTCCCAGTATTATTGTGTGCTGTACAATGTATACTTTGAGCTTTAAAAAAGTTTTCTTAATGAATGTGACTGCCCTTGAATTTGGAGCATATATATTCAGAAGTGAGAGTTCATCTTGGAAAATTTTAACTTTGATGAATATGAAGTGCCACTCCTTGTCTTTTTGGATAACCTTGGGTTGGAAGTCAATTTTATTTTATATTAGAATGGCTACACCAGCCTGTTTCTTTGGGCCATTTGCTTGGAAAAATTGGTTTCCAGCATATTATTCTGAGGTAGTGTCTGTTTTTGTCCCTGAGGTGGGTTTCCTGTATGCAGCCAAATGTTGGGTCCTGTTTACATAGCCAGTCTGTGAGTGGGAAATTGAGTTCATTGATATTAAGAGATAATAAGGAAAAGTAATTGTTGCTTCCTGTTATTTTGTTGTTAGAGTTGGGATTCTGTTCTTGGGGATATCTTCTTTTAGGTTTGTTGAAGGATTAATTTCTTGCTTTTTCTAGGACATAATTTCCCTCCTTGTGTTGGAGTTTTCCCTTTATTATCCATTGAAGGGCTGGATGTGTGGAAAGATATTTTGTGAATTTGGTGTTGTCATTAAATACCCTAGTTTCTCCATCTATGGTAATTGAGAATTTTGCTGGGTATAGTAGCCCAGGCTGGCATTTGTGTTCTCTTAGGGTCTGTGTAACATCTGTGCAGGATCTTCTGTCTTTCATAGTCTCTGGTGAGAAGTCTGGTGTAATTATTATAGCTCTGCCTTTATGTTACTTGTCATTTTTTGCTTACTGATTTTATTATTCTGTTTTCTTTTTGTTATGTTTTGTTTTGGTTTGGTTTTTGTTTTTCGAGACAGGGTGGTTTTGTATAGTCCTGGCTGTTCTGGAACTCACTCTGTAGACCAGGCTGGCCTTGAACTCAGAAATTCACCTTACTCTGCTTCCCAAGTGCTGGGATTAAAGGCGTGAGCCACTATGCCTTGCTCCTTAATATTCTGTCTTTATTTGGTGCATTTGTTGTTCTGATTATTATGTGTTGGGAGGAATTTCTTTTCTGGTCCAGTCTATTTTGAGTTTTGTAGGCTTCATGTATGTTCATGGTCATCTCTTTCTTTAGGCTAGGGAAGGTTTCTTCTATAATTTTATTGTATTTACTGGCCCTTTAAGTTGAAAATCTTCATTCTATTCTATACTTATTATCCTTAGGTTTGGTCTTCTCATTGTGCCCTGGAATTCCTGGATGTTTTGAGTTAGGACCTTTTTGCATTTTGCATTTTCTTTGATTGTTGTGTCCATGTTCCCTATGGAATTTTCTGCACCTGAGATTCTTTCTTCCATCTCTTGTATTCTGTTGCTGATGTCCACATCTTTGGTTCCTGATTTCTTTCCTAGGGTTTCTATCTCCAGAGTTGTCTCCCTTTGGGTTTTCTTTATTGTTTCTACTTCCATATTTAGATATTGGATGGTTTTTGTTCAATTCAATCACGTGTTTGGTTGTATTTTCCTGTAATTCTTTTAAGGATTTTTATGTTTCCTCTTTAAGGACTTCTACTTGTTTAACAGTGTTTTCCTGTAATTTTTAAAGGACTTCTACCTGCTTAGCAGTGTTCTCCTGTATTTCTTTAAGTGAGTTATTAATGTCGTTCTTAGAATTTTCTACCACCATCATGAGATACGATTTTAAATCCAAGTCTTGCTTTTTGGATATAATAGGGTATCTAGCACTCGCTGTGGTGGGAGTACTGTGTTCTGATGTTGCCCAGTGTTCTTGGTTTCTGTTAGTGAGATTCTTACATTTTCCTTTTGCCATCTGGTAATCTATGGTGTTAATGTTCTAGCTGTCTCTGGCTTGAACTTGTTCTTCCTGTGATTCTGTGGACTCTGTCAGCACTCCTGAGTCCAACTCTCACCCAATAGTCAGAGCACTCTCTGCAGGCAAGCTCTCCTCTTGCAGGGAAGGTGCACAGAAGTCTGGAGCTCAAATCCACCTCATGAGTCCTGGGGTCAGAGCCCTCCCTCTAGGCCATCTCTCCTCTGGTAAGGAAGGTACCCAGGGGTCTGGGTCTCAGCTCTGCCTCCTGGCTGAGGATGATGGCCTGAAGGGGACCCTGTCCAAGAAGCTCTATTATGCCTGTTGCCCATGTTCTCTCCAGTGATCCTGGGTGTGCTAGGTGTTCTGTGGTGTGGAGAGTCCTTTGGGGACCTTGGTGCCTGTCTTAGTCAGGGTTTCTATTCCTGCACAAACATCATGACCAAGAAGCAGTTTGGGGAGGAAAAGGTTTATTCAGTTTACATTTCCATACTGCTGTTGATCACCCAAGGATGCAGGACTGGAACTCAAGCAGGTCAGAAAGAAGGAGCTGATGCAGAAGCCATGGAGGGATGTTCTTTACTGGCTTGCCTCCCCTGGCTTGCTCAGCTTGCTCTCTTATAGAACCCAAGACTACCAGCTCAGAGATGGCACCACCCACAAGGGGCCTTTCCCCCTTGATCACTAATTGAGAAAATACTTTACAGCTGGATCTCATACAGGCATTTCCTCAACTAAAGCTCCTTTCTCTGTGATAACTCCAGCTGTGTCAAGTTGACACAAAGCTATCCAGTACAGTGCCCTCCACAGGGGTCAGGTGGAAGCCCCAACTGGAATGAATCCCAGCCTCTTGTTGGGCAGGGTTCCTTTGTCCCTGTTGCTGCTGGCACAAGACCCTCCTCCCCTCCTCAGTTCTTTGGAGCTGATGTTGCATTCCACACACCCATTATCCTGAAGTCTTAGGTGTGCTAGGGGTCCTGAGATATGGAGAGTCCTCTGGTTCCCTTGGCACCCTCTGCCACTTTCAGATGGAAGATGGCGGGACTGGCCCTGACCAGAAAGAATCCCAGCCTCTGGTCGGTCAGGGTTCCTTTGTGTGAGCATGCTTCTTTTACCCTAGTGCCATCAGCTAAAAATAAAATCAGCATGGCCAATGAGTGCATAGGATTTTGATTATAAAATACTGCCTTTCCTAAGAAGTTCCAGTATTCTGACAGGCAGGGGATACATGTGATTTCCTAGCTCCATTTTACTAACGTTCGTATTTGTAAATAGTCTAAATTTAGCCGATCTATAGATGTGAAGTGATATCCCAGGGCCTTAATTTACTTTTTGCTGATACTTAGCGTCCATTTAAATACCTTCCCAGGGGGCTAGAGATGCTATTCAGTAAGCACATCGCCTGATTATCATACAAGATCCTTATTCAATCCCCATCACCCACTGCATAAGGGCTCAGTGACTCATGGTTATAATCCCAGAACTCTGGAAATAAGAGCCTGAGGACTAGGGGTTCTGCAGCATTCTCTGCTACATAGTGAGAGAGAGGTCAGTCTGGGTTACCTGAGATTCTCCTTTTAAAAATCCTTAAATATTCAAGTTTACAAGTTTCAGATATAAGGATGAACACTTCTCCCATCATTCAACCTTTTATAGTGTGTGTAATAACTAGGGTTCCCTAAGTAAACATAGAGTGTGGGAGAAGTAGTATTTTCAAAATCACAACTGTATTCTGTTCCAAAGTTTCAAGACTAAGAATTCAAAGCAAGATAAAATAAAATAAAAACAAATGTGTGGGAGCAGTAGGGTTGGGTTGCTCAGAGGGAAAGTGCTGACCTAGTGTTCACAAGGTGCTGGGTATCATCCCTTGTGCAGCAAAGAAAATACCACCAACAAGGAAGCAGACATCCATTGCTGGAGGTAAAAGGTAACCTGGGAGGCACCCATAGGAAAACAATGTAACTAAAAAGGTGCTTCTGTAACATATCTCTACAAATCCATTCCTGTTTATAATAGATTGTTTTCTCCTTTTGACTGAGATGCTCAGGTGCATTTCTCCTGCAGTCCCATGGAACCCTTTGAGCAAGTGTATGTTGCAGAGTTAGCTTTTATGTTTAGTATAACCTATGTCTAATTAATTTTAACATAAGATATGAGGCAAGGATCAAAGCTCACTTCTTCCATATGAATAACAAATTGTTTCCGCCCCCTGTTTTGAGAAGTCTGTGTTCTCCCCCATTGAAGCTTACACTTTGTCAGAGTTATTTGATCATAAATATGGAAGGTCTGTTTCTAGGCTAGGTCCTCTCTGTGTTCCAGATAGTTGTCTGTGCAAATATCACAGTCTTGATTGTTTTACTTTTAAAGTAAACCTTGAATTTGACTAATATGAGTCATACAAATTCATTTCTTTCTTGACAAAATTGAAATTTGTATAATCATCAAGTTTCCATAATACAGACTCAATTTCTTTATTTTTAAAAAGATGCTCACTATTACTTTATTATATTATTTTATTATTTAGTATTTGGTGAGGATGGTCATCATAATATTATCAAGTCTTTCACCCAATTAACATGCCAAACCTTGCTTCATTTAAGCTCATCAATATTTATACTTTAGCCTAGGAGCATTAAATTATTCCCCAGGTGTTAATAAATTTCATTCTCTTGCATTATTTTTAAACATTTAAATTATTTTTAAATTTCATTTTCTAATCACATGTTGCTTAAGTAAAGAAATAATTCAGTTTTTAACAAAAATGTCCTTTTATCTAATTAATACTAAGTGTGCCCCTCTGTGTGTGTGTGCATGTATATATGAGTCTGTATGTTTGCTCTTTGGGATTTTGTATATAGGTAACTATAACATCAGCAAGTAGTTTAGTTTATATTTAGAGTTTTAGTTTTGATACATTTTTATTCTTATTTTTGCCTTGTTGACTAGTCCATCATAATGACTAATCAAATAACGAGAATAGGTATGTTTATCTTATCCTTATTTTTAGATGTAAAATGTTACACTTATTAGCTTTAAGAGTTTGGACATGCACCTTTCAGACTAAGAAAAATCTACTGTTAATTTGCTGAGAAAATTTGTCGTTTTTTTGTTTTTTTTTTTTATCAGTATGGCTAAGATTACCACCTGCTACCATTAGTTATCAGTCTATACATAGCATTTTTGTTTAAGCATTAGTTGTCTGTAGTCTAGCTTTTAAAACAAAATAGTTTCAGGAAGAAAAATTTACACTATGTTCCTTCCTGATGATCAGACATGGATGTGTCAAAGACAATATCACTCTTAGTGTCATTGCCATTGTTAGGTATATTAAGAAAGAAATACTCTACTTCAGAAAAGCAGTTATATTTCAAAATGTTTTTATTGCTCCAAGAGAAATATTTGCTAGTTATTTATACATAGCAGTCTAAAGTTTATTAAGTAGTCCAAAAGTGTAATATCCCATTTTGTCTTAAAGTCGTGGGGATTAGTTAAATAAAATTTAAAGCAAACAAACAAACAAACAATTTTTGCTTTGCTTTACCAAATGCAATCTCCCATGGTAGCAATAAGGAGCAAATATCTAAGGCAAGATGCTGAGACAGACATAAGCTGTTATTGTCCATGTTTCTGCTCTGCACATTGGTCCATGTTCTCTGAGAATTTCAGTGTGAGTGGGGATTAGAAGAAAGTCTTGCTAATAACAGGGACATGGAATTCTCTCATGCTTAGTGTGCTTGCAGTTGTTAAGGTCAACTTGGAATTTCAGTGGCCAGATCTATAGATTAATCTGAATAAGTTTTTAACCAAAGCTGTAGACTCATGCCATTATTTAAAATGCAGGGACAGTATTCCCTACTACTACAGTACACTGCTTTTTTTCAGAGAATAAGTCTGCAATTTAAGTGCTCACAAATTTTTAAATTACTTAATTATTTTTTGTTATAGTGAAAGCAAATTCTTAAAATTACTGTGTTCCTTTGAAATTATGTTCTAGTTCATTTATTTATTTATTTATCTATCTATGTATTGATTGATTGATTGATTTGAGACAGGTTTCTCTGTACAGGTACTGCCTGTCCAGTAACTTGCCCTGTACGCCAGAGATCAACCTACCTCTGAATCCAGAGTCCTGTGGTCAAAGGATTGTACCAACCACTACCTTGTTTCTACAATTTCTTATTATCTCGCCTTCATCAAGTAGAATTAAAAACAAAACAAAACAAAAACAGTATGATTATTCCTGATCTATTTTATTTAAAGTTAAAGGATAAAATCTAATTTCCAGAAATTTTCCTTTCTCTTTCTTCTCCCAAATTCAATCTCCCAGTCTTATCCCCAGGTCTGCAGCGGAACACCTAAGGAAGCCTTGCCTCCATCCCTGCTCCCATCACCTGTGGATCCCACAGATTATTCTCTTCTAACCTTCCTTTCCCCACTTGTACCCTTGTTCCAGCCTCTGAGCACAAAAGGTATCCTCTGCCAACCCAAGCAAAGGCTGCTTCTCCCAGGGCAATAAGTGCACGGAAGACTAACACCTCTTCTTCCTCTTCTTCTTCTTCTTCTTCTTCTTCTTCTTCTTCTTCTTCTTCTTCTTCTTCTTCTTCTTCTTCTTCTNTCTTTTTCTTCTTTTCTTTTTTAAATTGAATATTTTCTATATTTTAAATGTAAATAAAGAAAAAATACCTCTGTGTGACTCTAACTAAGAAAGTGAAAGCTCTGTATAATAAGTACTTCAAGTCTCTGAAGAAATAAATTGAAGAAGATCTCAGAAGATGGAAAGATCTCCCATGCTCATGAATTGGCAGGATTAAGATAGTCAAAATGGCTATCCTGCCAAAAGCAATCTACAGATTCAATGCAATCCCCATCAAAATTCCAACTCAATTCTTCACCAAGTTAGAAAGGGAAATTTGCAAATTCATCTGAAATAACGAAAAACCTAGGATAGCAAAAAGGATTCTTAACAATAAAAGAACCCCTGATGGAAACACCATGCATGACCTCAAGCTGTACTCCAGAGCAATTGTGACAAAAACTGCATGGTACTGGTACAGCAACAGACAGGTAGATCAATACAATATAAGTGAAGACCTAGAAATGAACCCACACACCTATGATCACTTGATCTTTGACAAGGGACCTAAAACCATCCAGTGGAAATAAGAAAGTGTTTTCAACAAATGGTGCAGGCACAATTGGCAGTTGTTATGTAGAAGAATGTGAACCAGAGACACTGAAATTTATGGAGGAGAAAGTGGGGAAAAGCCTCGAAGATATGGGCACAGGGAATAAATTCCTGAAGAGAGCAGCAATGCCTTGTGCTGTGAGATTGAGAATAGACAAATTGGACCTCATAAAATTGCAAAGCTTCTGTAAGGCAAAAGACACTGTCAATAAGACAAAAAGGCCGCCAACAGATTGGGAAAGGAATTTTACCAATCCTAAATCTGATAGGGGACTAATATCCAATATATACAAAGAACTGAAGAAGCTGGACTCCAGAAATTGAAATAATCTCATTAAAAAATGGGGTACAGAGCTAAGCCAAGAATTCTCAACTGAGGAATACCGAAGGGCTGATAGGCACCTGAAAAAACGTTCAACATCCTTAATCATCAGGGAAATGCAAATCAAAACAACCCTGAGATTCCACCTTACACCAGTCAGAATGGCTAAGATCAAAAATTCAGGAGACAGCAGATGCTGGCTTGAATGTGGAAAAAGAGGAGCACTCCTCCATTGCTGGTGGGATTGCAAGCTTGTACAACCACTCTGGTTTCTCATTTGAAATGTAATGAAGAAAATACCTAATAAAAAATTGAAATAAAAGAAAAAAATGGATAGTTTCTTTATTTACATTATTCCCTTTCCAGGCCCTCCCCACAGAAGCCCCCTAACCCACCCTCCCTCCCTCTGCTTCTATGAGTGTGTTCCTCCACTCACCCACCCCCTCTAACCTCCTGGACCTCGATTCTCCTACACTGGTTTGTCTATTTAGCCTTCATAGGACTTCTCTTCCCATTGATGCATGACAAGGCCATCCTTTCTACATATGCAGCTGGAGCCATGTGTACTCCTTCATTGAAGAATTAGTCGCTGGGAGCTCTGAGGGATCTGGTTGGTTGATATTGTTTGCAATCCCTTCAACTGCTTGAGTCCTTTCTCTAACTCCTCTATTGGGGACCCCAAGTCATTCATATCAGGCTCCTTTCAGCATGTACTTCTTGGCATCCACAAGAGTGTCTGGGTTTGGTAAATGTCTATGGGATGAATTCCCCATTGGGACAGTCACTGTCCTTTAGTCTCTGCTCTACACTTCCTCTCCATATTTGCTCCTGTGAATATATTATTCTCCTTTTAAAAAGGACCAAAACACCCACATTTTGGTCTTCCTCCTTCTTGAGCTTCATGTGGTCTGCGAATTGTATCCTGGTTATTTGGAGAATTTGTAATAATTTCCACTTATCAGTGAGTGCATACCATGTGTGTTCTTTTGTGATTGGGTTACTTCACTCAGGATGTTATTTTCTAGTTTGATCCATTTGCCTAAGAATTTCATAAATTGACTGTTTTAATAGCTGAGTAGTACTCCATTGTGTAAATGTTCCACATTTTCTGTATCCATTCCTCTGTTGAGGGACATCTGAGTTCTTTATAACTCCTGGGTATTATAAATAAGGCTATGCTGAACATAGTGGATCATGTTTCCTTATTATATGTTGGAGCATCTTCTAAGTATATGACCAGGAATTATTATAGTGGGTTCTCAGGTATTATTACATCCAATTTTCTGAGAAATCTACAAACTGATTTCCAGACTAGTTCTACCAGCTTGCAGTGCCACCAGCAATGGAGGAGTGTTCCTCTATCTGTACATCCTCACCAGCACCTGTTGTCACCTGAATTTTTGATTTTAGCTATTCTGACTGGTGTGAGGTAAAAATTTCAGGGTTGTTTTGATTTGTATTTCCCTGATGACTAAGGATGTTGAACATTTCTTTAGGTGCTTCTCAGCCATTTNATATTCCTCAGTTGAAAATTCTTTGTTTAGCTCTGTACCCCAATTTTCATAGGGTTATTTGA
>NC_034593.1:1928912-1930592 GCF_900095145.1 Mus pahari | reverse complement strand
GTTTATCATTTTTATAAAACACCTACCCAGCAAAGGCAAATCCAGAAATGAGCATCTACACTTATAATCATCCCAAAGTCAGATACCTAGGTGCCAGTTTAAAATCCCACTCAATAATAGCACTGGCAATATATTCCCACTAGAGCTCAGCTGTCCTACTGAGGTAGACTTGGAATATTATGACATATAATACAAACAAGAAGAAATACTTTAAGTGAACTATAAAAAAATGAAAACTTATTTTTAAATAAAATGAATAAATGTTTAAAGGAAACCCAGTAAATTCAAACAAAATTGGAGGAAATGAATATTTACCTTAAAGAACTAGAATAAAAAACACAACAGTTGAAGGCAACACATAAAATTGTTCAAGACCTAAGAGTAGAAATAGAATAGATTAAAAAAAACAAACAAAAACAAAAACAAAACAAAACAAAACAAAACAAAACAAAACAAAACAAAACAAAAACCACTGAGGTAATTCTGGAGATGAAAAAAATTAGATTTTAAACAGGAAATCTAATTCTGTTTGCTTCACAAACAGAATGCAAGATATGGAAGAGAAAACCTCATGCATTCATGATACAATAAATGAAATGGATACATCAGTCAATGCAACAGTCAAGTCTAAAAGACACAAAACACTCATGAACTTCAGGATATTATGAGAAGACCAAACGTAAGGATAATAGAATAAAGGAATCAGAAGAATACAAGCTCAAAAGCCCAGAAAATATTTAAATATCTAACAGATATTTAACAGAATTCTTATTTAACAGAATAAGAATTACCTCTTCCTGTAATACTTGGATGTGACCTCTAAAGATGCTTCTATACTCTTTTGATCCAGAAACACTGTAAAACCAAGAAAATCAAGAGGTTCAGTTCTTCATGTTCACTTAAAATAACCTGTGAGATTGCCCAGGCTATCAAGGATCTTCATATTCATCAAGGATCTGAACTTAAAAACTCAACGTGTGCTATTCAGACAGTATAATGGTATAGTTGGTAGGTGAATCCAGGACAAACAATGGAGCTAGACAGAACATTGCTCATCAAAAAAAGAGTACTGAGTTTTGCTTCACAAACTTAAAAATGGTGAACTTGTGGGTTTAGATGTAGAATCTTGTCACTGAATATATCCAGTGAATAAAGCATCCAAGACCCACTGATAAATTTACAGAGCTCTTGGCTATATTAGCCCATGCATAATTCCTCCTGCCACTTTGAGATGGGGAATTTGCACAGAAAAAAAAAAGATATCTCGTCTCTCTCTAAGCCGGCGCTCCGTCAGGACGAAGCCATGTTCAGCTCGAGCGCCAAGATCGTGAAGCCCAACGGCGAGAAGCCAGACGAGTTCGAGTCTGGCATCTCTCAGGCGCTGCTCGAGCTGGAGATGAACTCGGTTCTCAAGGCACAGCTGCGGGAACTCAACATCACCGCAGCCAAGGAAATTGAAGTTGGTGGTGGCCGGAAAGCTATCATAATCTTTGTACCANTTCCTCAGCTTAAATCTTTCCAGAAAATCCAAGTCCGGCTAGTTCGTGAATTGGAGAAAAAGTTCAGTGGGAAGCACGTAGTCTTCATTGCTCAGAGGAGGATTCTACCCAAGCCAACCAGGAAAAGCCGTAGGAAAAATAAGCAGAAGCGCCCCAGAAGCCGCACCCTGACAGCAGTGCA
>NC_034593.1:1919311-1928831 GCF_900095145.1 Mus pahari | reverse complement strand
TGCATGTGTGTGTGTGTTATCTAAATGAAGGTAATGTGCAATGTCTAAATATTATGAGACTGTAGAGATAGTTCCACAGCATTACTCGAATTGAGCTAGGAATCAAAAAAAAAAAAAAAAAAAAGATATCTCAGAAGAAAATGAAGAAACAGAAATTGAGACAGGAATAAATTTGGTACAAAAGAAATGATAGCAGAATATTAATGATTGCTTCTATTTCACTAGGGGTTATAGAACTATTTAGATTGTTTATCTAAACTTGATTGAACCTATGTAAGCAGTACCTATCAAGAAAATTACTGATTTATTTTGGATTTTTAAATTTTGTCGAGTATATGTTTTCAATATATGTCCTTACGATTCTCTGTATTTCTTTGCTGTCTGTTAAGGAGCCCCCCCTATGGTTTCTGATTTTTTAAAATTTTTATCTGCATTTATTTTGTCATTAAAATCTTCTGAAAGTAAAAACCCAGGGTCAGATGGTTTTAGCACAAAATTTCTACCAAATTTTCAAAGAAGAGCTAATGCCAATATTTCTCAAAGTATTTCTCAAAATGGAAATATTGCCCAAATCATTTTTATGTGTGGCCTCATAAAAATGAGGCCACAGTTATCCTGAAATTAAACTGTATAAAGATTCAAAAAAGAAAGAAAATTGCAGACAAATTAACTTTTAACATTGACGCAAAAATACTTAATAAAATAGTTGCAAGCCAAATCCAAGAACACATGGTCATATACCATGATCAAGTATGCTTTATCCCAGAGATACAGAGATGGTTCAATATATGAAAATTAATAATTGAAGTCTACTTTATAAAGAAAATAAAACAAGCAAAAATAAAACCACTGAATCATCTCATTGGATCCACTAAAGGCCTTTGACAAAGTCCAGTGCTCCTTCATAATACAAATCCTGGAGAGATTAGAGCTATAAAGACATGCCTAAACATAATAAAGACATAAACAGCATGCTAATAGCCAACATCAAATTACATGGAGAGAAACTCAAAGCAGTTTCACTAAACTCAGGAAAAAGACAAGGTTATCTAATCTCTTTATATCTAGTTATTATAGTCCTTGAACTTTTAGTTAGAGAAATATGACAATGGAAAGAGATCAGGGGATACTGATTGAAAAGAAATATGTCAAATATTTTTTGCAGTTGATTTAATAGTATACATAAGTGACCCTAAAATTTCTACTGTAGAACTTCTGCAGCTGATAAGTACTTTCAGCAAAGTGGCTGGATACAGTACAGACAGTATATAGTAACCCTCCTACATACAAATAACACACAGTCTGAGGAAATAAACAAGGAAACAATGTCCTTCACAATGACCTGAAATAATATAAAACATGTTGATGTAACTCTAACCAAGCAATTCAAACACTTCTTTTATAAAACTTCAAGTCTTTGAAGAAAGAAATTGAAGATATCAGCAGATGGAATGCTCTCCCATGCTCATGAATCACTAAGATTAATATGTAAAAATGGTATCTTGCTAAAAACAATCTATGTAATCAATAGAATTCCTATCACTATTTCAACAAATTCTTTACAGACAATTATCAACTTCATATTTTGGAAAAATAACAAAACCTAGAGTAGCTAAAATAATCTGAACAATAGAAGAACTTTAGGAGTCTTCACAATTCTTGATTTCAGTCTGTACTATAGTGCTATAATAATAACAACCTCATGGCATAAAAACGGATATCTTGATCAGTGAAATGAAACTGAAGATCAGAAATAAATCTGCACACATATAGTCATTTGATTTTTGATAAAGGGGCCAGAAATACACTGTGAAATAGAATCTTCAAGAGACTGTGCTAATCAAACTGGTGTCTGTCTGTGAAAATGCAAATAGATACACATTTATCACCCTGCATAAAAACCTAAGTTTAAGTGAGTCAAAGACCTCAACATAAAACAAGATACACTGAACCCAAAATAAGAGAAAGTGGGAATAGCCTTAAATGCATTGGCCTAGGATATGACTTTCTGAACAGAATATCAATAGCACAGACACAAACGTCAACGATTAATAAATAGAACCTCATGAAACTGAAAAGCTTCTGTAAGGCAAAGGTCACAGGCAATTAAACAAACTGGTTGTTTACACAATGAGAAAGATTTTTACCAGGTTAACTTCCAATAGAGTTCTAAAATATGAAATATAGAAAAAGCTCGAGAAACTAGATATCAAAAAACAAATAATACAATTGGAAAACTAAGGTATGGATGTAAATAGAGAATTCCTAATAGAGGAAATGAAAATGGTTGAAAAACACTTAAAGAAATGTTCTCCATTCATAACCACCAGGGAAATACAAATTAAAACTATTTTGAGATTCTATCTTATACAGAATGGCTAAGACAATAACACAGGAAATGGCCCATGCTGGCAAGGATGTGGAGCAAGCTAAACACTTCTCACTTGCTGGTGTGAGTGCAAAGTAGTACAGCCTCTATGGAAGTAAATACGGCAGTTCCTCAAAAAGATAGGAATGGATCTACCTCAAGACCCAGCTATACCACTCCTCAGCATACACCCAAAGGTCATGCCATCCTATGACAAAGGCAGTTGGCTTAACCATATTCATAGTGGCTTTATTCATAATAGCCAGAAACTGAAAACAACCTAGATATCCCTCAACAGAATAATGGATAAAGAAAAATGTTGTACATTTTCTAAATGAGTATTACTCACCTGTTAAAATTTGAAAACATTATGAAAATTTCAGGCATACTGAATGAGGGAATTGAAACTGGGAAGATAAATATGGCATGTATTCATTTATAACTGGATATTTGTTGTTAAGTAATGATAACCAAGTTATATTCTGTAGATCCCAGAGATCGGGTAAAGAGAAGGGGTATAGGGAGACACATGGATTCCCTGGGAGGGTGAAATAGAATAGATTTATCAGGCAGATTAGGAGTGGATGTGGCGAGAAGAGAGAATATCAGGTGATGGGAGAAAGAGGGCAGAGGAAGAGAGTATGAATAAATGGCTGGAATTGGGGAGGATTTTTGTGGGTGTGTAAACATAATAGAGTGGAAACTTCCTGGAATCTATAAAGATGATCCTAATGAGGCCTTCTCTTAATTTTGGATAAGGATTCTTAACAGGACTATCTCTTATCACCAGACAGTGCTTCCAGTGGAAATGCATGTGTTCAGTTGAGTTAATGGTAAAGAGGGCCCCAAGAAAATTTCCCCCAAATCAAGGTTGTTGCTAAGACAAATGGTTTCTCTCTGAAAACTGACAGTAGACCCATATCAAAGGACAACATCCACACAATTCATTGAACATGGAACAGTCAAGCTGGTGATTACATAGATCCCTTACCCATTTATTCGAGTCTCTTTGATGAGAGAAGGTACATTGCAGGCTACCCAAAGCAAAACGTGGACAACACACCAGCTTTTGAAATATCATCTGTCCTGCCTGAAAATATGCTAGGTCAATGGTGGCACAGAGCCTGTGGGAATAGCCAACCAATGTTTGATTGGAATTGAGGTCTACAGAAATGAAGCTATACATGACATCATTTGGATAACCAAGTATCTTAGTCAGGGTTTCTATATCTGCACAAAAAAATCATGAACAAGAAGCAAGTTTGGGAGGAAAGGGTTTATTCAGCTTACATTTCCATGTTGCTGTTCATCACTAAAGGAAGTCAGAACTGGAAATCAATTAGGTCAGGAAGCAGAGGCCATGGAGGGATGTTACTTACTTATTTGCTTCCCCTGGCTTGCTCAGGTTGATTTCTTACAGAACCCAAGACTACTAGCCCAGGGATGGCATCACCTACAATGAGCCCTTCCACCCTTGATTACTAATGGAGAAAATGTCTTACAGCTGGATTTCATGGAGGCATTTCCTCAAGTGAATCTCCTTTCTCTGTGATAACGCCAGCTTGTGTCAAGTTGACACACAAAACCAGCCAGTACACCAAGAATCAGGTGTACTGTACTAGATTTTCAAAGACTCAGTGTTTGACCAAAGTATCAATAAAATGATTCCTAATGGTATTCTGCTATATTGATAGATCAGTGCCTTATCCAGTCATTATTAAAGAGAATTCTTCCTCCAGAAGATGGTAACAGATACAGAAGCCCACAGCCAGATATTTCATGAAGACAAAGTCTAAATGAGAGACTACATGAAACCCTCAGGACCTCAGGGAATCCTGTGGATGAGTGGGCAGAAAGACTGTAAGAGCCAGAGAGGATGGAAGACACAAGGAGAGCAAGGTTCTCTGAACCATCTAATCAAGGAACATTACGTATTCATAGAGCCTGAAGCAGCAAGCATAGGGCCTACATGGTTCTGCACCAGGTACTCTGAAAATATATTTTCCATATAAATTAGTATTTTTATGGGACTCCTGACTGTGACAAAGGTCTCTGATTCTTTTGCTGATCTTGGTACTCTTTTTCTCCTATTAGGTTACTATGTATAAATTTGATACAATAGTTGTTTTGCTTCATCTTATTATATTTTATTTTCTCACGTCTGGTTGTTGTCTTTTGGAATTCTGTTCTAATGAGAGACAGAAGGTGAGTTTATCTGGAGGGGAAAGGAGGTAGGGAGAAACTGGAAGGGGTGGAAGGACTAGAAATTATAATTTGGATATATTGCGTGAGAAAATAATTCAGTAAAAGAAAAAAAACTAATTTTCTATACTATATACTCATGTGACTTTATACTGCTGTCGCACTAAGGTCATGTGATCATAATCTATGATATATGGTTCAACAGAAAAAATCTGAGAGTTCAAATGTCGACCATCACACAGTCATCCACATTAAGGAGATTAGTGAGAAATGCAAGTCTGTCGTTTCCCTGTCTTTCCTAATAGACTGAAAACTCCCCATGAGCCATAATTGTCTTGCTTGCAATTTACTTGGGTCTATACAGTAATACCAATACATAATAGCCCTGGGTAGATATTTGGTGATGGAATGAATGAAATGTGTGCCAAACTAAAAGGTATCAGCTCCTGCTCTATGTGAATCAACTTGTGCCTTTTCAATTTAATGCCAGAAGAGCTTGAACATCAGTACACATGCTGGGGAGCAGGTCATTCTTCTATGAGATGCTTTATTTATCCCTACATCTTTCAGACAAGCAGAGGCAATGTGCTCCAGGAAGGAGAGTGGGATGCTGGGTGTCGAGTCTCAAGGGTTTAATTCGCAGCTCCAAATCTCACCAGCTTCAAGGCCTTGGGCAAGTCACTTAACCTCTTTTCTGAGCAGAAATAATACCTCCTTCTCCCAGGAGCACACCAAGGCATGTTTGATTGATGGCTTAGCTCTTAGAGTCTTTGATGAAATGTGCTGAATGGCTGCCAAGTATTATGACTGCTAATAATAATAATGTTTTTCTAACACAGTCCCAAGGAGAGCAGTATAAATCGGTAACAAGGGACAGATTGCCCCAACCAAGCATATGGCAACCAATCCTTTTTGAAAGGAGTATGATAGGCTCAAATGGCATCCTTTTCTGGTCTCTGTTCTCTCTTTCTTTTAAGAGCGAGTTATGATGTGTCTACCTGAAGCTTCCTTACACAGGAGAAAGCACAGAAAGTGAAGTAAGTACATCCCCAGGAGAACGATGGGCATGCTATGCTTTTGAGAGAAGAAGCCTGTATGTGAACTTGTGCTTATTTGTTTGCTTTATAAAGGAGGTAATAATCTAGGCAGAAACTTTGCTAATTGTGGTTTCATCATTTGTAAGCTTTCTCTGTATCCTAAATGAAAATACAAGTAAAGGAAATCAATCCATCAATTCAGTCCCACACCCAGCACTGAAATCAGAAATATTCTTTCTGCCTGATGTTAGAAGCTTTGTTCAGTTCCCTTATATCTAATACAATGTAAAGATGCAGTCAATGAAATACTTTTCTGTTTTAAAAATATACATTTATTCTGAAAATTTGAAAAAAAAATTATAACACATTAATGACTAAAACAAGATGTTTTCATGTTAATAAAAAGTTCATTTTTGCCTACAGAGTGTGACTGAATATATTTATTTTTGAGTCTTATGCCTTTTCCTTTTCTAAGTGAGATAATTATGCCTGTTTTCCTGACTATCTTGAGAAATGAATAAAGTCTCTCTGTGAAGCATTTTGTAGTGCCTGACACAGAATGTTCTTCCATGAATTATTCTTCTTGTTATCCATTTGCAATTTCTAAACTTAATACATGAGTTTTAGTCCTCTTTAGTAATAAAAATAAAATATTAAGAGTTGTGTTGAGGCCATCTTGTATCCGAGGTCCCCCAGAGACCAGTCTGCACAGGAGAGCACGCGGGCTGCAGAAGCAACATAGCTTTTTGGACAGAGTCCCTTTGGGTCTTCATCTACAGGCAGGAGGCAGAGCAGAGTCCCAGACCTCTGCACACTTTTCCTCCCAGAGGACAGCTTGCCAGCAGAGAGTGCTCTGACCACTGAGAATCAGGAGAGAGTTGGACTCCCAGGAGTGCTGACAGACTCACAGAAGGAACAAGCTCAAGTCAGAGACAGCTAGAACATCTGACACCAGAGATTACCAGATGGCAAAGGCAAGAATTTTACCAACAGAAACCAAGACCACTTGGCATCATCGGAATCTAGTACTCCCACCACAGCAAATCCAGAATACCCCAAGACACCCAGAAAGCAAGAATCGGGTTTAAAATCATATCTCACGATGCTGGTAGAGGATTTTAAGAAAGACATTAAAAATTCACTTAAAAAATATAAGATAATACTGCTAAACAGGTAGAAGTCCTTACAGAGAAAGCACAAAAATCCCTAAAAGAATTACAGGAAAACACTCCTAAACAGTAGAAGTTCTTAAAGAAGAAACACAAAAATCCCTTAAAGAATTACAGGAAAACACAACCAAACAGGTGATGGAATTGAACAAAACCATCCAAGATCTAAAAATGAAAGTAAAAACAATAAAGGAAACCCAAAAGAGACAATTCTGGAGATAGAAATCCTAGGAAAGAAATCAGGAATGGTAGATGGAAGCATCAGCAACAGAATAGAAGAGATGGAAGAGAGAATCTCAGGTGCATAAGATTCCATAGAGAATGGACACAGCAATCAAAGAAAATACAAAATGCAAAAAGATCCTAACTCAAAACATCCAGTAATTCCAGGACACAATGAGAAGACCAAACCTAAGGATAATAGGTATAGTACAGAATGGAGATTTTCAAATTAAAGGGACAGTAAATATCTTCAGCAAAATTTTAGAAGAAACCTTCCCTAACCTAAAGAAAGAGATGCCCATGGACATAAAAGAAGCCTACAGAATTCCAAATAGACTGGACCAGAAAAGAAATTCCTCCTGACACATGATAATCAGAACAATAAATGCATTAAATAAAGATAGAATATTAAAAGCAGTAAGGGAAAAAGGTCAAATAACATATAAAGGCAGGCCCATTAGAATTACACCAGACACTATGAAAGCCAGAGTATCCTGGACAGATGTTATAAAGACCCAAAGAGAACACAAATGCNNGCNCAGGCTACTATAACCAGCAAAACTCTCAATTACAATAGATAGAGAAACCAAGGTATTCCATGACAAAACCAAATTCATACAATATCTTTCCAAAACCAAATTCATACAATATCAATCCAGCCCTTCAAAGGATAATAGAGGGAAAACACCAACACAAGGACAGAAATTACACCCTAGAAAAAGCAAGTAATCCCTTCTAGTCTGCTCAAGCACTGTGTCACATAGGGCGCAGATTCGTTGGACACCCCCACGGTCCCTAGCAGACTGCCCAAGCGATCTCAGGATCACTGGTGAGTGGAACACAACTTCTGCTCCAATCCCATAGTGCACGGGATCTGAGACAGCACTAGGGAAGCAGAGAACTGGAATGACCAGAGGCACAAATCACTTCTGGTCTGCACCTGCACCAGGTCACCTAAAGCACTGATTCAGCCGACACCCCAACAGTCCATAGAGGACTGCCTAAGCGATGTTAGAATCACTGATGAGTGGAACACAACAGCTGCTCTAATCCAATAGTGATGGGCCTGTGACAGCAGGAACAAGGACACAGACCCTTTCCTGACCAGAGGCTCAGGTTCCTTTTAATCAGTTCAGGTTTATCTTGGTTTCAAACAGACCAGAGGACTCCACCATTTTCAAAGGAGACACCACTTCCATGCACTGTAATACGCCCAGGATCTTAGGACAACAAGATCCCAGGATGAAAGTAGCTGGGTCACACTAGTGTTTGAGTGTATCTGAGGAGCTTGACTGCCAAGAACGCAGACACACCCAGAATCTTAGGTTCACAGGAGCCCACAATCAAAGAATCAGAGAAATTTGAATTCTGAGAAGACCTGAATCAACTGGGATTATAGGAAGGACAGGTTCCAATCAGATATAATGAGGACAGCAAGAACTGGAGGTAATCAGATGGCTGGAGGCAAGCATAAAAACAGAAGCAACAGAAACCAAGGTTACATGGCATCATCAGAACCAAACTCTCCCACCATAGCAAGTCCTGGATAAACCATCAAACCAAACACAGGGCCCACAATGGAGGAGCTAGAGAAAGTACCCAAGGAGCTGAAGGGGGAATGCAACCCTGTAGGTGCAACAACATTATGAACTAACCAGTACCCCCTGAGCTTGTGTCTCTAGCTGCATATGTAGCAGAAGATGGCCTAATCGCCCATCATTGGGAAGAGAGACCCCTTAGTCTTGTAAACATTATATGATGCAGCACAGGGAAAGGCCAGGGCCAAGTAGTGGGAGTGGGTGGATAGGGGAGCAGGGGGGTATAGGGAAATTTTGGGATAGCATTTCAAATGTAAATAAAGAAAATAATAATAAAAAAAAAGCAGGACATAGATCTGAAGTAACTTCTCATGATGATGATGGAGGACATTAAGAAGGAAATACTGGAAATCACAGGTAAACAGATAGAAGTCTTTAAAGTAGACCCACAAAAATCCCTTAAAGAGTTACAGGAAAATGCTAGCAAGCACTACCAAAAGGAGATGGAATTGAACAAAACCATTCAGGATCTATAAATGGAAGTAGAAACAATAAAGAAAACCCAGCGGGAGACAACTCTGGAGATAGAAAGCCTAGGAAAGAAATCAGGAATGATAGATGGAAGTATCAGCAACAGAATACAAGAGACGGAAGAGAGAATCTTGGGTGCAGAACATTCCATAGAAAACATGGACACAACAATCAAAGAAAATGCAAAATGCAAAAAGATCCTAACTCAAAACATCCATGAAATCCAGGACACAATGACAAGACCAAACCTATGGATTATAGTAGTAGATGAGAATGAAGATTATCAATTTAAAGTGCCAGCAAATATCTTCAACAAAATTATAGAAGTAAACTTCCAAAACCTAAAGAAAGAGATGCCCATGAATATACAAGAAGCCTACAGAACTCTAAATAGACTGGACCAGAAAAGAAATTCCTCCCGACACATAATAATCAGAACAACAAATGCACTAA
>NC_034593.1:1913845-1919300 GCF_900095145.1 Mus pahari | reverse complement strand
CCAGAAACGGGACCCCTCCCAGAAGCTGTGTCACTTCTGCAGACCGCCCTCTCCCTGGCAGTGCACAGGAGCAAAGATGGCTCTCCTACCAGTTCAGGCCTTGAGACTGCTCCCAGGAAGTCACCCCTCCTTGGGCAGGAAAGGTGCTGGATGACTGGAACCAGAAATGGGATCTGGTTCAGGCCTGGAGACTCCTCCTGGGCAGACACCCCTCCTCAGGCAGGAAAGGTGCTGGAAGACTGGAACCAGAAACAGCATCCTTCCCAGAAGCTGTGTTGATTCTCCGGCAGAGCACAGGAGCAAAGATGGCTTTCCTTCCAGCTCAGGCCTTGAGAGTCCTCCCGGGTGGACACCCCTCCTTGGGCAGGAAAGGTACCGGGTGACTGGAGCCAGAAACGGGACCCCTCCCAGAAGCTGTGTCACTTCTGCCGACAGCCCTCTCCCTGGCAGTGCATAGGAGAAAAGATCTTTCATTTGATTTTATGGCAAACATTGCACAAGGGTTACAGGTCTGCTTTACCTGAGGTACAGTCCTCTCAGTCAGTTAATCTAGATGCTGAATTATGAGAACACAAGTTCAAGGCCTTTAGGCTACAGAGTATATTCAAAGCCCATTTGCACAACATAATGAGAATGTGTCTCAAAATAAAATGTGAAAATGAAGAGGAGAAATAGGCTCGTTACTATATAACACAGTCCTTGCCTCAGAAGCACCTGAGGTACCTCTGCATTCAATTCCAGTTTTAAAACTGTAAAGCTAGAGATCAGCAATCAGGCAGCATTTCTCTTCAGCTGGATTTTGTGATTCTCAAAAGCAGGCATCATAACTTCTGTATCTTTTGTACCTTTATCCATGTTTCTTTCTTACTTGGCAGACACAGCCCCTGCCTTCTATGACAATATAGTCTTGTTGTAAAGAAATGACAACTGCCGTTAGGAAGAACTTTAGTCATATAACCATGAGTAATATATGTCTTCAGAGCTGTGATTTGGAGACCAACCTCACAAGACTACAAAAATCAAGTGAGATTGGTCCAGAAAAATGTCTTTCAGAGGTAAATTCTAAATTGACCTTTGAAAGACTGACAAGTGCTTAAGGGTAAGTGGTTTTGTAACAGCTTCACTTGCTGGGTCCCAGCATGTTACTTTTATTTATTTATTTATTTATTTATTTATTTATTTTGAGAAAAGCAATTGTGCCAAGTATTTGTATTGTTCCAGGGAAGAAGCTAAGCAGGAATGTCAAAGAAATGGAGAAATAACAGAGAGACAGACAGACAGACAGTCAGACAAATGAACACACAGAGAAATGAGGCTGAATGGACTGGGCTTTCGGTTGGAGAGACCATTGTACCTCAGAAGCTCAACCTATTCGTTATATACAGTTGAGTAGAGAAATAAGGTTATTTGCGAAGGCTGGTTATTACAGATAAACAATGACTCAGAGTTTATCCCATACAGACGGATCAAGGAGACAGGCTTATCAACTCTTAGTAGAAGCAAAGGGTATCAGAATTCAGACTGTAAACATCCATGTGGGAAGAAAGCTATTGTGAATTTCTGCACACACTGTAAGCACACACTGCCCTTTTGCTTTGGGTCTGAGGCTAGGGCCCTTGATATAATTGTGCTCATGTCATCAACGCAGACTCACACTGGATGTCACACCCTCAAGTATCTCTTCAACTCCAACACAGTAACAGTGGGGACTTTTAACAAATAACTGATTGGATTGTTTATTGTGAAATAGGACTCAGAAACCTAAAGCCCAAAGGCATGTGTCCCTAACTACTCTTAAGAAGTTCAAGGCCTCTGAGACAACAGTTTACAATGAAGGTCAGTTTCAAGAAATGATAACTTAGTGATCTGAAGAAAGGAATGGGTATTAAGAAATTTCTTGTCAAGGTTTTGTGTATATATTGTAAAATAAACTTCTTCAAGTGGATATTTTTCAATAAAATCAATATTTCTCTATATTATATGACATACATGTAATTTACTGTTTATGAATCTTTGTGATATATTGGTTATCTGAATTTCATACATTAGTCTTGTAGGCTACTCAGTTGATATGGCTGACAAATGGAAGAACAGGCTCCTGATTCCAAAGACATGCAAAGTCTCCCTCATTCAGTATTACAGTGAGGATGTTTTTAAATTTTCCTGTATTATTTTTTAATTAAGTAAATAATTAACTAACATTTATTTATTTATCTATTTACTTATTGAGTTCTGGGTGCATGGTCTGATAAGGAATTCCAATTTCAGCCATGGAAATGTCGATCATATTAAATAGGCAGTATATACTAATGCCAGTATTTCTACATGGACAGAAATAGAGATATTAATAATATAGATTGTTACTAGAGTTGTGAGTAGAAATTGCTTTAAATGTATCAAACATATACAGGTGCCCTTTTGGAAGTATACTGGCTTAGTTAGCTTTCAGTAATTATGAATTCAGTGTATGTGGAAGTTGGAACATAGGATTTGAGTATTAATTTTTCTCTAGAAAACTGTGAAAGACATCATAAAATCTTGATTTTCATTAAGGTACACTTGTAGGCATTTGCTTTTATCTTTCTGGAATACAAGCTATTCATTCTTTAAGTGTTTTGCTCAGATTTACAAAGCAATAAGAAAGTTTACTAAATTACTCTTTCCTTTACAACATGCCAAGATTTTCTTTTGCCCTCCCTACTAAATGTATCTTAAATCCTAAATAGATTCATGGGATTAAATTCTACGACTAATATTGGGGCAGACTTACCCAGGATTTATTAGGGATCGATGTGACCAATGGAATTGGCAGCTGGAGTGTTCCGCCTACTTTCTTCCCATGTCATAAAATAACATTGTTGTCATTATTGCATCATTTCCATAGCTTGAAATATGCTCATCATTCTGACCATAAATAGTTTTATTTGAAGGAGGAGGAGGAGGAGGAGGAGGAGGAGGAGGAGGAGGAGGAGGACTAAGAAGAGGAAGAGGAAGAAGAAACAAAGAAACAAAGAAAATCTTTTCAGTTTTCAGACAGTCAGCTGACATCCGAGGACTGGCAAGTTGCCAAAGCACAAATCTTCATCTCCTCTACTGCCTCCCACACCCAGATGATGGAGGAAGTCATATTCAAAATATTTTGGGAGCCTGTTGTTGCAGGCAGGAACATTCAATTTTTTGCCTACTGATGAATCCTTACTGTTACAAATTAGATATGCAGAACTTGTCCCAAGTGCTAAAACTGCCAGTAATGGTCATACTTTTGTCTGAAAAACACATGTCTGAACTGTCATGGTGGTGCTAATCCTGATTTATTCCTCCAAATGCCAAACCTGGAAGGCAAGGTCACAAAGGTCAGTGGGTTTCCCTTATGGTAAGCTTCAAAACAAAACAAGAGAAGCTTGGCTAGAGGAGACACTGGAGGATGGGGTGACTCTAATCTTGCCCTCCTTTACCCAGACAGCCCTCTTGCAGCTCAGCTGTCACCCAGGATTACTGACTGCCTTCCTGGGTGGCTGCTGCTTAGCCCCTGAAATGATTTGCTCATTTTTTTCTCCAGTAGAACCAACTGTCTCCTTAGAAAAAAAACCTTAAACCAAAAAATATTGCAGCCCTCATGTTAATAAGACCTCAGGATTACCTCGGACTGAAAGCCTAAGAAGGATCCTCTTTTGTCTCATTCCCACGTTTTACACAAGTTTTCAGTCTCGTTAATCTTTTACATTCAAAACATTTTGGCAAAGTAGATCTGCATTTAATTAGCACAGACACTTGGAAAACTAAGTCACTTGGCCTTACAAGGAGAAAGAAGGAAGGAAGAAATGTTTCAAGCCTAAAGATCTGACACTCCAAAGTCTAGCAGCTTATCCACATCATCTCTCAGTTATTGAGGCTGGATATGGAAGCAATCCTACGTTTATAAACTATTTGGAAGAAACTCCTATTAGGATTAGTACTCTACGTCATGTGAACAGGCGTTATTACATTCTGACACCATGTACTGAAGCTGATCCAGCTTTCAATGTTTGTGCAGTGAACTAGGAACCTTTAAACTCCTTGTAATCTGGTGTACACTTGCTATCTGGTCTCCATCAGATGGCTGACCTCAGTGCTTGCCAGTAGCTTCAGTGTGGGTTTCCTCTCCTGTGATTTCACACTCTCCCTATTCACTACCTCACAGGTATCACCATGGTAAGAAATAAACTCTGTGGGGTTTTGCAGAAGTCACAAAGAAATCTGTCCATGCTAATTTCCCTTAGGGTAGCCCCATAACCCTCACATTCTGTCAAACTGGCAGAGGCATAGACAAACTTCTTTCTTCAAAATAAGTCTACAAAGGGAGCTCAGAGGGAAAATGTGCTTGAGCCAAACCTGAAAGCCTGAATTTGATTCCTGGTTCCCTCATCATAGAGAGCAATCATTGAATCTTATGAGTTGTCTTTTGACTTCCACTGGCTGAATATGTGTTCCACCCCTGTAAACTTAATAGATGCAATATTTTTCAGTTATCATTAATCTAAATCATTACACTGAATCATTATAACTAAAAGTCATATTAAAGATTTTCAACATTATAAGAGTATTTTTTTAGGGATTGGGGGGTTGTAGCTTAGTGGTAGAATATGAACCTGGCATGCAGGAGGCCCTAAACTTGATCTGGGCCCAGTATCCAAGAAATAAAAAGGAAGAAAATGTTGTACAATCCTACCACTCATGAGACTGAGGCAGGAATAATGGTATGAATTCTATCCCAATCGGCACTGCAGAAGGAGACCCTCACTGAGAACAAACAAACAGTAAAGAAAGCTAAGAAGAGAGAAAGGATGACTCAGAAAAGAATGTGTTCAGGTTTATAACTTAATTAACATTAACAGCAAATGATGCTGGCCACTTTTCGATTCCCTGCTCACATCACTTTACCACCACTGTCTTCCGTACATTGCCACGAGACATAAAAGCTAAAACTGCTTCCCTCCTAAGAAATTAGAAAAGAATGTTCCATCAAGGATATTTCTAACAATAATGAAAACATAGGTATTAGGTGTTGTATAAGGTTGTTGAACAGTCTACTGGGGTTATAGTGTTTCTTACTCCCAAGACCTGGAGGCAGGGAAAATGACCCTCTGTCATTCTGTGGTCTGCAGATATTAAGTGAGAAACACATGGGCCATTAGAATCACATATTTAGGTAATGTCTGTCATTCTGTGTTTTAGTTTATTTTCTACTGCCTTGATCAAATGCTTACCAAAACCAACATAGGGAGGAAAAGAGTTCATTTCAGCCTACATTTTATATCAAGAAGTAAATTTGAAGCAAAAACTCAGGATAGAAATATAGATGCAGGGGAGAGCGGACTGCTGAGGAGGGNCCCGGGTCTGGTCCCGGTCGTCCGGCGCCTGTCCCGCCCAAGGAGGGGTGTTCGCCTGGCGGCAGTCCCCAGGCTGACCCGGCACC
>NC_034593.1:1904350-1913834 GCF_900095145.1 Mus pahari | reverse complement strand
AAAAAAAAAAAGAAATATAGATGCAGCAACTGAAGCATAGACTCTTTAGAAAGGCTGCTCAACTTGCTGTCTTATTCTATACAGAAGGTCCTAAACAGGAGTGGCTGGTAGCACCCACCATGGTTTTGTTCCTCCCATATCAGTCATAAATTAAATGCTCCACAGACTTGCCTTCAGACCAGTTTGATGGAATAATATTCTCAGATGAGGATCCCTTATCACAGATGACTGTAGTTTATATCAAGGTGACAGAAAACTAAATCCACATGTCCTCTTAAACATGGTATCTAGAATCATCCTTGGCATAATTCTTTTTGTTACATTTACAACCCAGTTTCCTCTTCGTTCTAGGAGAGAGATCTTTTTACTTTCTTTAGACATCTCTTTTACTTTTTATAGACATCTCTTTTGTGACTATCTTGAAGTACTTAATGTACAAGTTTCATCACTGTACTCTGTTTATAAATGTCTGAAAAACACATCAAAACTACTTCTTTTCCAATTTCTTTCTCTTTCTTTTAAAATTACACTTACATTTCCATACATGTCTATGTATAATACACAATAAAGGAATAAAAAAAGAAATATTTTATTTAAGTTTGTGCATACATATAAATTGCTCTACATTTGACCTGGACCAAACCCTATATATGCTCTGTATCATAGGGGCTTAAGAGGACTTTACAATATACTTAAGTCATGACCGCTCAGTGATCTGGCTAAAACAGCAACACTTGATCTTGCCTTAAAGAATCAGATATGATACTCTGGATATATGTGTGCATGTACACATTTGTGTGCCTGCATGTACATGTGGGTGCATAAGGTTGTGAAATGTGAACGGCAGTGTTTTGGAGAATGAAAATCCCAGGTCAGTGAAAGGGCCCAGGAAAGAAAGGTCATAGCAAGAATGGGTCTAGACCTCTAATGGCTGGGAATCTTGAAGCAGAGGGTAAAAGGAAAATCAGTGAAGCTTCCTGACCAGTCTCCTTGACTCCAGTCTTTGTCCTCCTTCATTTCTCCTCTGCACTCAAGCTGCCAGAAAATAGAAATCTGATCATGATAATCCCTTACTTAAAAGTCTTTAATAGCTCTCTGCTAACCCACAGGATAAAATCCAGACTCTTTAGCATGAAGCCCTTCGTTATCTGGTTTTAACATTCATGGACAGCTTTATCTCTGACTACTCCCCATCCATGTAGAAACATATAGCTTTTCCATGTTACTGGATCATGTTAGGAGATCGAGCTTTTTCATGAACTATTAAATACTTTGAGGAAGTCTGTGGCCATAAAGAGGCTTCATGAACTTGTGTTTTACTTCTTTAACCTCTCACATCTGCACATAGCTATTAGAAAGAACACATAACAAAATTATTTTGCTATTTGGTGCTAGCTAACACATTTATTCAATTCCTTTTGGAAAGACTTCTTGTTTCTATCAACTGTTCCCTAAAAGTTATCAATGTACTTGCATTTAGTAGAGTACCATATATTTTTACTTTGCTGTGCCCTGACGAAGTCCAAGTATAGTAAATCACCTACATATTGTATCTCTTTATGTCTTATTTTGTCTTTTATTACATGCCTAGAAAATTGCTTAGCAACTCATCTATGGTGTGATAAAATTAGAAAAATGAGTTTAGAAAATTAGAGGGTTTGGGGGGGTGACCTGTTAGAAAAGAATCTACTACTACCACTTTGCTACACTAGCATAATCCTAATTAGATTCTGAATCTTATCTTGATCACCACAGGCAAGTAAATGTCAAATCCTCATCAAAGACGCTTCTCTTTATAGAAAATGGAAGAAATCACAGACAACCACACTGCTCATAATTCAAAGAATGTCTTCTAACCCTTGACTGTGGGTATTCCCCAAGGTTGCGCTCACACTCCTCATCTCATTTGCAGCTTCCAATTCATCAACTCTCATTGTTTCAACTTCCATTTAAGTTTTGTAATTCTGAAACATTTATCTCATGCATGGGACTTCATTCAGACCTTGATCCAAATTTCTACTGCCTGACTCCATCTGGAATTCCCAATGGCAAGTCTATCCTAACAAGTTTTAAATAAACGTTTGTTCACCTACAAGCCAACATTTCCTAATAACCATGTCCAAAGTGACTTCAGCCACCTAAATTAGAAATCTAGGAGTACCGTTTTATTCCCCTCTTCCTCTAAATGCCACACATGCAGTCAGGTGTCACAGCCTGACCATTTCAAAGGTTTTTCCTTCATCCCTGTTACTTCATTCTGGTTCTGAGGAATATTGACTTGGATTCCATTGAATCCTGTTAGTTTTCTCAGATACAACAATGAATGGGTTTAAGATTATCTCTCATGCTGCTATCCAATTTTTCAGTTTGTAAGTTCTATTTTATCCAATTTATTACCTATCAAATTCCTATCTTCATTTAAATTCATCTTAATATTACGTCCTTCTCTGTCAATATAAGTAAATATCTGCTAAATACAATAATGAGTGACAAGTGGTAACAGGGAGATAGCTGAATTATGCAGAGCATGTTTAACACAGTATCAGATTCTTATCTGAGATATTTCTTTCAATATATCGTGCTGGGAAGACTGGTTTTCCTAATGAGCTGTTCCTTGCTACAAAGTAAAGAAAATCTTGAAAGCAAACTTAAACAAAGAAAACATTTTTTCTTATCTCCTTGTCAACAGCTCTGAGTCCTGTCTTCCAATTTGAATTTTATTTTATTGCTTGTTATTTCTGTTCTAAAGTACCTTAAGTAAATACTAGTAAGAACACAATGTGAACTTCATGCTTCTTGAAAAAATAATCTGACTAGGGTCACAGTGCATTGTAACTCTGAAGCAACCTGTTTAAAGCAGAGATAACATTGTAAAACATCTACATAGTTCAAGAAAACTCAGGCAAGCTGCCTTTTGCCTTTTTAAAAACCAAAAACACCATTTCTTTCATTTGGACTCTTTAAAATGACATTTTAATTACAAAGTATATAATTATTACACACAGTTTAAACAGTAAAAATAAACCCTTTAAAATATCACACATTCCTGTATGCTTTGCAGCAATTTTCAAAGTGTTGTATCTACTTTTATAATTTTTATACGTCTAAAATATATGTGTGTCAATTTTTGATTAATAAACTTATTTGTACTTGCATAATTGTCCATACATTAGTTGTTTTCAGATAATAAGTATACTTCTCTTTTGTCAATTTAAAGATTAAATTCCTATCATATAAGTGTAGTTAGTTCCTTCTTATTACTCTGTATAAGAAGTTAATGAGATTACAAAAGTATATTCTTAAAAGACAGAATACATCACCAACCCTTACGAAAAAGAGAGGTCAACAAGATGATCAGAGAGGGGGATGTGCCTGAACAGAGTCTTCTGAGAAGGGAACAGAGTGACAATCTGCTAGTGACCCTGCAATGAGTAAGTTCTTTGTGGAAACTGACTAAATCTTGCTAGAGTGGTCCTTTCCCAAAGAGAAAAGTTGAACATCTGTAAATAAATATCTTTCCAACAACAGATGCCCTCCTCAGGCATTTTCCTCATTAAAATGATAGATAGCCCTTTAAAGTATATCCCCATAGTTTCTAACAATACTTAAGTAAAGATAACATGAAGATTAGATAAATCGAACTCAAAGTGACCTTCTCTGTAAGGAATCTCTTGATAGGAGCTAATCTTCAAACCAGGCACATATGATAAATCTGGAAGATCTGTTCACAGTTACAGGTAGGTGCAGACAGGTTCATTTCTTTCTTTTCTTTTCTTTTCTTTCCTTTTTTTTTTTTTTTTTTTTTTTTTTTTTTTTTTTTTTGTGATAAAGCATTTCTCTGTATAGCCCTGGCTGTCCTGGAACTCACTTTGTAGACCAGGCTGGCCTCGAACTCAGAAATCCGCCTGCCTCTGCCCCCCAAGTGCTGGGATTAAAGGCGCGCGCCACCACGCCCGGTAACAGGAGACTCTCTTAAGGGCCTGTTTCTCAGTTAAGTGATTCTTTCAGGTGTCCCCATAGGACAGTTAGGATTAAAAAGCTNGGCGTGTGCCACCACCGCCTGGCTGGCTGAGGGGTTCATTGCTAAGCCACAGTTACAGTTTATGCTCAGTAGGAAGAACAAATATTTGTTTATATGGTCCGCTGCTTCTGCATAATACTGTCACTGCATCCTTTCCTTCCTCTGATAATCTTGCCAGAAGAATGTGAAAACATTTGCTTCGACTGAAACAAATTCTGAAAAATAACTCTAGAAATCCTATCTTTGGTTTGTTTTTGTCTACCTCTTTATCTATCTATCTATCTATCTATCTATCTATCTATCTATCTATCCATCCATTACCTATCTATCTATTTATCTATTTATCTATCATCTATCTATGTATATATTTATCTCACATATTTCATACAGCCTCACATTTTTTTAAAAGTGGCAATATATTTCCCTTAGGGTAGAAAACAAGAGAAAACCAAAGTTGCTCTTGAAGATAATCTCAGATTACCCCCCTCCCAAACTCTGATCACTATAAAGCCTTGCTTTCATTAGTGTTTAAAATTACATTGCAAGAATAGAGAAAACCAAAGCCAGAGGAAAACTCTTAATTCCCACAGTTTCCAGACAACTAGTTTTAAGGTTAGACAGCAAGTATACTTCAATATTAGTTTTGGCATATTAACATCAATGTCCCTTAGAAAGTAGCTTTAAAATATATATGCATTTGAGGGCAGACATGAATAAAATTGCACTGTATACTTGATGTATCTTAGACTAAGTAATGGCAGATATTTGAATATAGAGTTAAACAGAAAGAATGTTTGTGGATTATGCTCTAATGCTACTAAAATTTAGTTCCAGAATCTAATGCTAAAATTGCATTCACATTTTTAAAAAAACTGGTTCTGTGACTAAATTTTGAGAAATTCTCTTATAGAACTTGATCTTGAATTGGTACTATCAGTGCTACATAAGTGCCAAATGTGATACCTCTCTTCAGCTTCTGAATCATAGTTTATGGAAGGATTGCAGTCTTCAAACTCCAGAAGGTACTGGTACCCATGTACACTAAAGCCCTTGTCTTCAACCAGGTATAATTCATAAACAGAAGAAAACAAGGACTCGCTGTTCAGGAAATGTGGAAATGTGGTCAGAAGTAGTAAGGGCAGAAGATCAGGGAATTTGTTCTGGGATCGTGTCTTCTAACAGTGTATGAAACTACACCAATAAACTTTCCCCACCAAGGCTGTCAAAACATGAGCGGAAACAAGGACTTCAATAGGCATGTCAAAATGAAATAGACAAGCCCCACGCCATCTTGGGTGTGAACTCAACAGAGGGTCCCAAGGTCCCCAGAGGACTCTCTATGCCACAGGCACCCTAGCACACCCAGGATCTTGAGATCACTGGTGAGTGGAACACAGCATCTGTTCCAAAGCAACCCAGAGTGTCTTGTGCCAGCAGGAACCGGGACAAAGGAAACTTGCCAACTGGCAGCTGGGGTTACTTCAGTCAGCGCCAGCCCTGTGCCATATTGGGCACAAACTCAGCAGGCCTAGCACAACCAGGATCTTGAGATAACTGCAGGAACAGGGACAAAGGAAACCCGCCCAACCAGAGGCTGGGATTCCTTCTGGTAGCTCCAGTCTTATGCCATCTTGGGCCTGAACTCCACAGGCCCTAGTACACATAGGATCTTGGGATCACTGAGACCAGTCTACACAGGAGAATATGTGGGATGCAGAAGCAACAGAGCTTCTTGGACAGGGTCCCTTTGGGTCTTCATTCTCTTCCAGGAAGCAGGGCTGAGTCCCTGTGCACCTTCCTTGCAAGAGGAGAACTTGACTGTAGAGAGTTCTTTGACCACTGAGACTCAGGAGAGAGTTGGACTACCAGGAGTGATGACACTGGCTAACAGAATCACAGGAGCAATCAGTCAGAGACAGCTAGAACATCTAACACCAGAGATTACCATATGGCAAAGATAAACATAGGATTCTTACTATCAGAAATCAGGACCACTGGGCATCACCAAAACTCAAAACTCCCACAGTGAGTCCTGGATATCCCAACACACCCAAAAAGCAAGATTCTGGTTTAAGAATCATATCTCATGATGCTGGTAGAATATTTTAAGAAAAGCATTAATAACTTAACTAAAGAAATACAGGATAACATTACTAAACAGGTAGAAGTTCTTTAAAAATTACAGGAAAACACTGCTAAACAGGTAGAAGTCCTTAAAGAAGAAACACAAAAATCCCTTAAAGAATTACAGGAAAACACAACCAAACAGGTGATGGAATTGAAAAAACCATCCAAGATCTAAAAATGGAAGTAGAAACAATAAAGAAAAACCAAAAAGAGACAACTCTGGAGATAGAAATCCTAGAAAACAAATCAGGAACCATAGATGCGAGCATCAGCAACAGAATACAAGAGACGGAAGAGAGAATCTCAGGTGCAGAAGATTTCATTGAATACATGGACACAACAATCAAAGAAAATGCAAAATGCAAAAAGATCTTAACTCAAAACATCAAGGAATCCAGGACACAATGAGGACACCAAACCTAAAAATACTAGATATAAATGAGAATGAAGATTTTCAACTTAAAGTGCCAGTAAATCTCTTCAACAAAATTATACAAGAAAACTTCCCTAACCTAAAGAAATAGATGACGATGAACATACAAGAAACCTATAGAATTCCAAATAGACCGGACCAGAAAAGAAATTCCTCCCAACACATAATAAGCAGAACAACAAATGCACTAAATAAAGATAGAATATTAAAAGCAGTAAAGGAAAAAGGTCAAGTAACATATGAAGGCAAACCTAATAGAATTATACCAGACTGCTCACCAGAGACTTTGAAAGCCAGAGGATCCTGGACAGATGTTATAAAGACACTAAGAGAACACAAATGCCAACCCAGGCTACTATACCCAGCAAAACTCTCAATTACCGTAGATGGAGAAACCAAAGTATTCCATGACAAAACCAAGTTCACACAATATCTTTGTACAAATCCAGCCCTTCAAAGGAAAATAAAGGAAAAATTCCAACACAAAGAGGGAAATTTTGCCCTAGAAAAAGCAAGAAATTAATCCTTCAACAAACCTAAAAGAAGATATCCCCAAGAATAGAATCCCAACTCTAATAATAAAATTAACAAGAAGCAACAATTGCTTTTTGTTAGTATCTCTTACTATCAAACAACTCAATTACCCAGTAAAAAGACATTGACTAACAGACTGGCTACATAAACAGGACCCAAAATTTTGCTGTTTAAAGGAAACCCACCTCAGGGAAACAGACAGATACTACCTCAGAGTAAAAGGCTAAAAAACAATTTTCCAAACAAACAGTCCCATGAAATAAGCTGGAATATCCATGCTAATATAGAATAAAATCTACATCCAAACCAAAGTTATCAAAAAAAGAAAAGGAGGGGCACTTCATACTCATAAAAGGTAAAATCAACCAATATGAACTCTCAATTCTGAATATCTATGTTCCATATGCAAGGGTATCGAGATTTATTAAGGAAACTTTAGTAAAGCTCAAAGCACATATTTCATCTCACACAATGATAGAAGGAGACTTTAACACCCCACTCTCATCAATTGTTAGGTCCTGGAAACAGAAACTAAACAGAGACACATTGAAAGTTACAGAAGTTATTAAAGAAATGGATTTAACAGATATATACAGAACATTTTATCCTAAAACAAAAGGATACATCTTCTTCTCAGCACCTCATGGTACCTTCCCCAAAATTGACCATAAAATTGTTCATAAAACAGGCCTCAACAGGTAAAAAATATTGAAATTATCCCATGCATCCTGTTAGATCACCAAGGACTAAGGCTGTTCTTCAATAACAATATAAATAATAGAAAGACAACATTCACATTAAAGCTGAACAACAAGCTGCTTGTGGACGTTGTACATCGTGGTGCGGAGCCTAGTGCGCACCACGATGTACAACGTCCACAAGCAGCTAAAATTAATAAAACTGGAAAACCTAGACAGAATGGACAATTTCTAGACAGATACCAGGTACCAAAGTTAAATCAGGATCAGATTAATGACCTAAACAGTCCCATTTCCCCTAAAGAAATAGAAGCAGTCATTAATAGTCTACCAACCAAATAAAGCCCAGGACCAGATGGGTTTAGTGCAGAGTTCTATCAGACCTTCAAAGAAGACCTAATTCCAATTCTTTTCAAATTATTCCAGAAATACAAACAGAAGGTACTCTACCCAATTCATTCTATGGAGCACAATTACTCTGATACCTAAACCACACAACAACCCAACAAAGAAAGAGAACTTCAGAACNATTTACCTTATGAATGTCAATGCAAAAATACTCAATAAAATCCTAGCAAACTAAATCCAAGAACACATCAAAACGTTCATCCATCATGAACAAGTAGGCTTCATTCCAAGGATGCAGGGATGTTTTAATATACGGAAATCCACCAACGTAATCAACTATATAAACAAACTCCAAGAAAAAAGACCACATAATCCTCTCATTAGATATTGAGAACGCATTAGACAAAATCCAACACCCATTGATGATAAAAGTCTTGGAAAGATCAGAAATTCAAGGCCCATACCTAAACATAATAAAAGAAATATACAGCAAACCAGTCGACAACATCAAACTAAATGGCTTGAAACTTGAAGCAATCCAATTAAAATAGGGACTAGACAATACTGCCACTTTCTCCCTACCTATTCAATAGAGTACTTGGAGTGCTAGCCAGAGCAATTTGACAACAAAAGGAGATACAAATTGGAAAGGAAGAAGTCAAAATATCACTATTTGCAGATGTTATGATAGTATATATAAGTGACCATAAATACTCCACCAAAAACTTCTAAACCTGATAAACAGCTTCAGTGAAGTAGCTGGATATAAAATTAATTCAAACAAATCAGTGGCTTTTCTCTACACAAAGGATAAACAGGCTGAGAACGAAATTATGAAAACAACATACTTCACAATAATTACAAATAATATAAAATACTTTGAGGTAACTCTAAGGAAGTGAAAGATCTGTATGATAAGAACTTAAAGTCTCTAAAGAAAGAAATTGAAGACGATCTCAGAAGATGGAANGATTTCCCATGCTCATGGATTGGCAGGATTAATATAGTAAAAATGGCTATCTTCCTGAAAGCAATCTACAGATTCAATGCAATCCCCATCAAAATTCCAACTCAATAAAGGGCAATTTGCAAATTCATCTGGAATAACAAAAAACCTAGGATAGCAAAACTAATCTCAAAAATAAAAGAACCTCTGGTGAAATCACCATGCCTGACCTCAAGCTGTACTACAGAGCAATTGTGATAAAAAACAAACAAACAAACAAACAAACAAACAAAAACAAAAAAACAAAACAAAAAAAACTGCATGGTACTGGTACAGCGACAGACAGGTAGATCAGTGGAATAGAATTGAAGACCCAG
>NC_034593.1:1884680-1902580 GCF_900095145.1 Mus pahari | reverse complement strand
AAAAAAAAAAAAAAAAAAAAAAAAAAAAAAAAAAAAAAAAAAAAAAGTAATAATAATAATAAAATAAAATAAAATAAAATAAAATAATTCAGATGACAGTAGACGCTGAAGAGGATGTTTTGAAAGAGGAACACTCCTTTGCTGGTGGGATTGCCAGCTGGTACAACCACTCTGGTAGTCAGTCTATTGGTTCCACAGAAAATTGGACACAGTACTAAGGGAAGATCCTGCAATATCCCTCCTGGGCATAAACCCAGAAGACGTTCCAAGTGGTAATAAGGACACATGCTTCACTATATTCAACGCAACCTTTTTTATAATAGCCAGAAACTGGAAATAACCCAGATGGCCTTCTACAGAGGAATGGATACAGAAAATGTGGCACATTTACCCAATGGAGTACTATTCAGGTATTAAAAACAATAATTCTATGAAATTCTTAGGTAAATGGATGGATCTGGATGATATCATCCTGAGTGAGGTATCCCAATCACAAAAGAACTCACATGATATGTACTCACTGATAAGTAGATATTAGCCCAGAAACGTAGAATACCCAAGATACAATTTGCAAACCACTTGAAACACAAGAAGGAAGATCAAAGTGTGCATACTTTGTTCCTCCTTAGAGTGGGGAACAAAATATCCATGGAAGGCGTTACAGAGACAAAGATTTGAGCTGAGACCGAAGGAAGGACCATCCAGAGACTGCCCTACCTGCAGATCCATCCCATAATTAGCCACCAAATGCAGACACTATTGCATATGCCAGCAAGGTTTTGCTGTCAGGGCCCTGATATAGCTGTCTCTTGTGAGGCTATGCCAGTGCCTGGCAAATACAGAAGTGGATGCTCACAGTCATCTATTGGATGGAACACAGGCCCCCAGTGGAGGAGCTAATGAAGTACCCAAGGAGATGAAGGGGTCTGCAACCCTATAGGTGGAACAACAATATGAACTAACCTGCACCCCCAGAGCTCTTGTCTCTAGCTGCATATGTAGCAGAAGATGGCCTAGTAGGCCATCATTGGGAGGCGAGGCCCTTGTCTTGCAAAGATTATATGCCCCACTACAGGGCAATTTCAGGGCCAGGAAGGGGGAGTGTGTGGGTTGGGGAGCAGGGTGGGGGATGGTATAGGGGACTTTCAGGAAAAAGGCAAAGAGGTCCCACATCTAAGCAACAATCTTTGAGCAACTAAAGGATGATGAAAATAAGAGAAACTGATTTCCTCAGAGAAGACAAACTAAAGTTCTCCAGTATCAATGATCAGACCTGAAAATATGATACAAGTTAAATTAGGCAGACAGATTAAGCACGTTATATTTAAGAATATATGCATATGTTTAAAAGCACGAGGCAGCAATTAATGAAAGGGGGGGAAAGTCATGAATTTGAGATTGAGTAAGGTGACATAAATGGGAGGGTTTGGAGGAAGGAAAGAAAGGGGTAGAATGTTGAGATTATAATCTCAAAAACTAAGTAAAACAAAAAAAGAAGTTCCTCTACTTGGTTGTAATATGTGGAAATTTGGGCTTCTGCAGTGTTTCATTAATGATCTCCTCCTAAGGAAAAATACAAAGTCAAGAGTAAAAGTGGTTATTCCTTAGATCCTATTATGTGAAAGTTATTTAGCAATACGCATTTTAAGTCTACAATGTTCAACAAAGTATGTAGGAAGGTTAAAATAAAGATGAAAATATGACCTGGCATAACTGGATTCTACAGCCTTTTAAAAATCAATGAGTATTTTTGAGAAATAATCCTAACAGTTCAGTCACCATTTTAACAAGCAAACAAGGAAAATTCATTATTAAAACTATTAATATTATTCCATGTATTCATACCATGTTTATATTCATGTCTGAGAACAGAATGAGAAATTACATACAGTAACAAGCCCATCTATTATGAGGAAATTCAAAAGTTTGTTACAAAATCCAGCTTTGAAGCAATACCTGACCATATGCCTTCCTTTTCTTAGTGACAACTTTATTTAAACAATGTTTCTGGATATCTCAGATACTTAAAGGGAAAATGCTGGAAAGACATTTTTCAACTGTAGAGTTTCTGTTTGCTATGATCTCATGTAAAAATTATACTCTTTGTAATGAAACTATCAGTAAGCTCTGTGGGCTGTGACACTGGAAGAAATACAGAGGCCAAAAGATTCATTCTAGAAATTATATAAGGTTGCTTCCCCAAGAGAACATAGGATGAGTTCTAGGGTTGATCTCTGAGCAAAAGCCACACAGGCAAGACACTCCGAGCTGCAGTGAAATGGGCAGATCTAGAGAGCACAAACCAGGGTAAGATAAATAGATATTTGCTTACTACATGCACTTAGTTTTTTGTCTATGGAAGCAAATCCAGTCTTTAGAGAAAAAAAACAAAACAAACAAACAAACAAACAAAAACCCTGAATGTATTAAGGAAAAGAGAGCTCCCTTTTTCTTGAATGAGGTGCACAGCAGATTGATTCAGTATAAAGTTCAAACTTTCCAGATCCATAAACCATCTGTAACTTACTTCATAATAGAAATGGTGATTGAGGTTCTTTTGCTTTCTTCTTTCTGAGGCCAACAATTATCTGCACTGCCAGGAGTACTAGTTGTACAGTGATTTGACCTTAAATGAACTCATTTCATTCATTCCGTCAATCCCTTTTTGTGAAGCATTTAATATACCTTAGTTCAAGTTCTCATCTGCTATTCCACCATCACATGACCTTGGGAAGGTATTTGCCTTTTCTGGGAACAATGAGCATCTACCTCAATGATCTTCAAGAAAGCTGACATAAAATGTAAAATTTGAAGCCGCAGGAATGTTATAGATATATTATGTTCACAAAAAGTTACTAAGTCTAGTACATTCAAAAACTATTAATAAGTTTCTCATCCTCCAAGGACAACAGATAATAAGTAACACATTGTCTTAGTTAGGGTTTTACTGCTTGGAACAGCCACCATGACCAAGGCAACTTTTATAAAGGTCAATATTTAATTGGGGTTGGCTTACAATCAGAGGTTCAGTCCAGTATCATCAAGGTGGGAGCATGACCACGTCCAGACAGACACGGTGCTGGAGGAGCTGAGAGTTCTACCTCTTGTTCTGAAGGATACTAGGAGACTGGCTTCCAGGCAGCTAGGAAGAGGGTCTTAAAACTCACACCCACAGTGACACACTTCCTCCAACAAGGCCACACTTACTTGAACAAGATCACACCCCCAATTAGTGGCACTCCCTAAGTCAAGCATACTCAAAGCACCACACACATCATGTTCTTAGTAAAGTCATAGTCTGGTAGAGTCTGGATTACTCACCTAAGTTTATTAGGCACCCTAATCTTCTCTTCTCAGTTCTAGCATTTAGATCTCTAACTTACCATCACTCTGGAGAAAATAATCAATACATACTTTACAAACAATGTGTGAGTGGATGAATGCATACTTTATTGAATCAATGAATTACAAATGATGTACATACTACTGGAGATGTACCAACAAAGGTTCACTTGTAAGAAAAGTTGTATATAGGCATGGATTTGCATTTGTTAAGAGGAACACATGGAAAAGGGATATTTGTTAGTTAATTAAGAGTATGCATTGAGGGGCAAGGAAGATTTCTGAGATTAGCTTTCAAGCTTGCTTAGAAGAGTTCCAGGTTATACAAATACAGTAGGAGACTTAAAGACACAATCATATCAAAAGGTGAATGATATGAATGCTAAAGGCTCCTGAAGCACAGGAATACTGCACTAAAATAGGGAATGAAATTATGAGGCAGATAATCTTCACCATGGTTGAAGAACTGCTGTGTGTCCTGAGACATTTATTTAGACTTCATCCTGCAAACAATGAGTCATTAAAGAAGAGAACTTAGAATGTGACAATGTTTCTGTGCATAAAGGTTCTGGATTGGACTGTGAAACTTTGACACTACAAATTGCAATTTTTATAACAGGAATCATTGAATTAGTGCTTGCTAACAATTTTAGAGGTTTAGTCCATTATCATCATAGAAGGGAGCATGGAAGCATACAGGCAGATATAGTGCTGGAGAAGTAGCTGAGAGTTCTATATCAGGATTCAAAGGAAGCAGCTAGAGAGAGACCTAGTGCTTGGCTTGGGGATTTGAAACCTCAAAGACCACCCGCTAGTGACACATCTCCTAATTCCTGTCAAGTATTGCCACTCCCTGATAACTAAGCATTTAAATATAAGAGTCCATGGGTTGATTTTTATATAAACCACCAGAACAGCCTTCCAGCACCTCCATTTACAAGGCAGTAGGATTCAAGCCATTGACCTTAGTCTCCTTGACACTTTGGCTTTGAAAACCAGATTGAAAACAATTCTAATCTCCTTCTTGGGTCTAAAAATAATACCAGACAGAGAACATACAAAACAAAAGTTGTCTGTGTCTGAATGTCTCCTATAATCCATTCAGTTAAGTACTTAACCTTGCTTTCTATGATGTATTTCTACGTGTCATTTGATAACAACTCATGATCTTTAGTTATTTTTAAAGAAGACCATCATGCTTGGGTGAACAGAAGGTTCTGATATTCCTGCATGAATCAAATGAGTGTTGAATATGAGAAGAAATGTGCTTGGGACTGGGTCCTGAAGTTCAAATACTACAAGTATTTTGAGATCAAAGGGTAAGAGCAAGAAAGAAACTTCCAAGAATTTCAGTTTACTATTCTTTCCTAGATAATAATGTCCTCTAAATCCATCTAACATTTTTTTATTTTTTCCTTAGCAAGATATTTTTTGTCAAATCTCTATTCTGTGAAAATTGGTCTCTATAATTTTTGAAATGCTAGTTGAGGTTGAGTAATGTGACTCATCTTTCATTGGAGTTTAACATGGTTATAAAATTATCATTTTAACAAAGGAGTCAGCCTATGCACACACACACACAAATGTGCACATATTCACATACATGCAGACAGACAGACAGACAGACAGACAGACAGACAGACAGACAGACAGATAGATAGATAGATAGATAGATAGATAGATAGATAGATAGATAGATAGATAGGTAAAAATAGGAAAAATCCAAGTACAAAACATCATACTTAACATCATTTGTGCAAGCCAATGGATTCTTTATTTTACAATTTGAGATTTAAGGAATTTGTCAGTTTTATATTTTGAGCAGATAAACCAAACAGCAGACCAGGCCAAGGTGGTTCCACATGGAAGAGGTTTATTGTGCAGGAATAGAGGGGTGGCAAAGCAGGTAGAAGGGCAGAGAAGAGGAAAAGAGAGAAAGGGGGGAGAGAAGAAAGAGGAGAAAGAGAAGAGAGAGAGGAGGGGGTGATCCCCTAATTTACAAGGAAAATGATGTCACACCAGTGGGGGTGGGAACTGAGCCAAGTGCATTGTGGGATTGAAGATCTTTGTCCTGGCAACACAGGTCAAGGATCACACAGTTAGGCTGGGGTTTGGAGTGTCCTGGTACTAACAGTCAGTGTGCATGACTAAACTCCAGCATGCGGAAAACAGAGGTAGTAGTATTGTTGCAAATTCAAGGATAGCCTGATCCACATATTTAGTTCCAAGCCAGGAAAGATTCCATAACAAGAACCTATGCTAAAAAAGTAAAAAGGAGAGGAAAATAAAACAGAGAAATTTGAGGGGAATTCCAGTTTCTGTGATAACAATATACTTTTGTTGTTGTTTTAGTTTTATTTAATTAGGTTAATTTGGTTTTGTTTTCTGTTTCTTTGTTGTTGTTGTTGGTGGTAGTGTTATTGTTGTTTGGTTTAGTTTTGGTTTCAGTTTTCAAGACAGGGTTTATCTGTATAATCTTGGCAGTGTTGGAACTTAATCTGAAGACCAAGTCTAAATCTGTAGACCTGGAACTCAGAGATTTGCCTGACTCTGCCTCCTGACTGCTAGGATTAAAGGTGTCCCACTATAAAAAAAAAAAAAAAAAAAAAAAGGTGCCCCACTATGACCCCAGCAACAATATTTTTCATAAGGTAAAATTTGCAAGAAGGTCTAGCATTTCATTGTACACTTTGTTGAATGTACATGCCCACAAGTCTGTAAGACAGTTAAGAGACAGAATGTGTAAGACAGAGGAGTTCTCAACCTGTGTGCCATGACAGTTGGGGGGTTGGATGACTCTTTCCCCTCAGCCTTCTCACACACTCATTAACTATTTCACAGTTGTTGCCAAGGCAGATGTGATTGGTTCTTCCAGCAATGATGAGTAAAAGTAGTTTTGTCCTGTATGCTTATATAAATGTTTGAAACACGTTCTCTCATGCAACACTCATTAAAATGGAAGTAACACAGAAAATGCCATAATTCTTCTTTTAAAATGAAGAATGAAACATAGGATAAACGTCTCAATAAGGGCAGTTTTGTCAAACATATTTTGACTTAAAAGATAGTCCCACACATTATTTTTATTAAAATATTTATCTGTGTTTGTCCTTTGATATAGCATTGGGAAATATCTCTCTGACTCCATAGTTAATATCGAGGTAATTGAAATTTTGTCAAGTATTTTTTTTTCAGCCATGTATGCTATAGAATCATGCTTTTTCTTTACCTGAAGTTGCTGCAGTCTTTTCTGTTCATAATAGGCAGCTCTTCAATTGCTTCCAAAAAAAAGTGATCTGTGTTGATTTGATGCCTCTGGAACCTACATGTTCAATGACTCATAATGGGATACAGAATAGTTTTACTTTTTCTCCTAATCAAAGGACTTCACAGTAGAGGAAAAAGAGATAGATGGACTCAGTACTAGAATTCACTGATCTTGTTAAACATCCTATCAGTTTGATATAGCTGTCCTGATAACCTGATTCATTGACCCCTGAACACCCTATTATAACACAAGCCACTTTGGGATTCTTGTACATCATAATTGATACTCAGAGAATGAAATTATTTTATTGGCTAGAGTTATTGATTAACCCTAATTACCAAGTATGACTGGATTATTTCTACACTTGGGTATAAGGAATGCCAAGTCAAAATATAGAAGGTCTTGGGGTATGTCTTATTTTGTTGTATCATGTGACCTAATACATAGGAAATTATACCAGTTCTCTTCAAGTATAAGTAAGTAAAACTTTAGAGAAATGAAATGTTGACACAGCCAACAACCATGGGCAGCTCTGGTAAGTGCTAAACTCAGAGGACTGTGGCACTGCTGCCAGAAAATGGCAGCCAAAAATGAAACCATAATCATATATTTAATTGCAAAATCAATGAGTGTGATAGTTATGCTATTTCTTCCTTATTTATTATTTTTGTATGTGTACACATACATATCTATGCGCGCGTGTGTGTGTGTGTGTGTGTGTGTGTGTGTGTGTGAATCAGGTAGCTTTGTTTTAGTTTTGACCCTTTAATCAAGAATACTTAATTTACAGGATTGAAATAGAAAAGAAAAAAAAAACATGTCAACTAAGTACTTTGATTCTGTTTTGGAAAAGGTGCTGATATGATCATTCTTACTAACGGAGGAGTTGTTTCACAGTGGATAGAAATCTACCTTAGGTCTGCCATTATTTGGAGATTAAGTGGGCTTAAAAAGATGTAATAGGTAACAGCTTAACAAAGGGTTAACTGTAACACAAACTAATATGGACTAAATTGGCTTAATTATTATGCCAGTTTATTAATTCAAATAGTAATATAACTGTCGATGAAACAGTATTTCAAAGTGTAATCATTCTTTATACTGGTTGGTTTTAAATCAAGGAGATTACTTTTAATAATGTGGTTGTGACTTCACATTACCAGTTGTAGGTCACAGACAACAACGGATATTTTCTCTAAAAAAAGTCCTACAACCATGCTATAGCATCATTCATTCCTGAGTTACAATTATACACTTTCCAGTAGACTAACCCAAGATTGTTGGTTGTAACTGGGCACCATAAGATACTTTGTGAAGCATCATATAAAGTAACATTTTCCTTCTGTCTGAAACTAATATCTGGATGGCCAGCTCATTGCATAGAAAAAAGCAAGTGGAGTTTTGCAACCAGCACTTTTATTATTAGGATGAAATTTTGTTCCTGACCTGTGCTTCACTAAAAATATCTTTGAAGCTCCTATTATATTCCACATACTGCTCTCATTATCACAAAATCTAGCTAGTAGTTCTAATGTATTTATGCATCGGTCCCACATAATCATGGTAATGTGTAAGGCTATGTGATAACCTATGTGATAATCAGTTACTAGGGGCAGATGGAAGTCATTAGGTACTGGGTTTCCAATATCATGTGGATATAGTAGATTTTCTCTGGTCTTTATTAGAAGTGGATTTCTTTCATTCATGTGGCCTGAGAAATTTTATTTAAAAGATTGTATTTATATATCTAGAAAAGGTCTCATAAAACATGAAGATTAAATACAAGGTTAATGAGGAAACTTCCAGCAGCTCAGAAAGGCCACATAGTATCACAGAGAAAGGTCTAAGAGGAAGTCAAGGTTACTCCCAAAGACTACATCCAATTTATTGTGTCTCCTTGGACAAGTCTCTTAACTTACCACCCTCTCTTTCCCCAGCTGTAATAATATTTCTACCTCATATCTCACAGGAGTGTTGTCAACATTCTTTCTAAGCACATACCAGAGTTTTGTTACTGCTGGGGAATAGCTTTTGGCAACTTAGTTGCACAGGTTTGTAAAATTCATCAAATATAACTATGATTTTGTCCATGACGTTCTGTGTCATATATCATCCCCATATTCATCGATCAATCAAAATGAAATCAATTAAATCATGATGATCTTTTGGCGAATATTAATCTTTAAACCAGATTCAATGTTTTCTCTGTAAAAAAGGAAAACAAGAAACAGGCTGCTACACCAATTTCACCAATCTCCATTTACAGGAACACTTTTACAGAAACACGTGTGTTATCATTATTTAGGATGTGTGATACTAACAACCTAAAAAAAAATGGTAGTGCTATTTTTACAATTCCTCTATAATCCTGGAATTAAAGCAGACTCTAATTCCTGCAGTAGGTGTTACCTTTGGCATTCACCATACAAATGTGATGAAATTCTAAAGTGTTACAGAAGTGTTGACTATGAGTAGCAGTGTTCTCTAACAGAGACGTTAAAAGGTGGGATTAGAGGTACTTGTACTTTTTTTCATGAAAAAATGAGATTTTTTTTCCGGCCTCATAATTATTTATTTTCCTTTACAAGTAAAGGCTAGATGGCTTTCTAGGTATAGCTAATATGAGGTGTGCATATGTTTGTGTGTGTTTGAATGAGTATAAAAACAAAAAATGCTGGAAAGATGGTGATGTAACACAGTTGGCAGAGTGGGTAGAGTATAGAGCCCTTTAATGACCTTGCAACCCAAACAGAGGGTAAAAGAGTAAACCTTACATCGCTTCCACTGTGGACAGGACACAAACCTCATACTAATACCAAGAGTCAATGCTTCAGGAACCCCATGCCAGCTTCATCTCAATGACAACCTGGAGAGTCATCTGCCCATGATTTTTCTACCCTCCAATTACAAACACATACCTAATGATCTCTGAAAGTCAGACTTGGACATCTAGACTCATTCTTTCTACAACTTCATAACCTTCAAGCATGGCAGTATTATTACTAAAGTATATAAATTCTACATCAGAGATAGGATGATAACCAAACATATACCTCATTAGATGAAAATTAAGTCATTATGATGCTTAAAATATTGAATATGTGTTACCTCAATACTGCCGATTTAGCAGACAAAAATAAATGTATTTTTATATCTACTTCTCTCTGTATGTAAGTTTTATTGAGATATAATTCTTATTTCATGGAATTGACTTTTTCAGAGGGTATAGTTCACTGATTTTAGTTTCACAAAATGTGCTAAAATCAGCATTATTTAATTCCAGCACATTTTCTTTCCCTAAAATGGGACCTCGTCTATGCCAGTAGTCACTCGCCATGTTTCTCTTCAATTCTACTCTCTGCATATGTGGATTTATATATTCTGGACATTTCATGACATTTCATGTAAATGGCATCATAATGCACACACACACACACACACACACACACACGCACACACACACACACACTGAGTTTTGCTTCTTTCAGTTATTCTGATACCCATGCACTTCACTCATAATGTAGCAAAGAGCTATGTTAGTTTTAATCATTTTTCTTCTTCTGTATTTTTTTCTTTTTGAGGCAATCTCCAGTAACCCAGGGTGGACTTGAACTTACTATGTATGTAAAGATGACCTTGAACTTCTGGTCTTGCTGCTTTTATCTCCCAGAATGCAGAGATCTTGGATATAACTGCCACTCCAGGTTTAAACAGTGCTGGAGACCAAACCAAGTGCTTTCTCATGCCTTGTCCCATAGAGTTTTCAGCCTTTGGACAATTTAGAATTCGAGATCCTGGGCTTCAGTTTTTGCTACCATGCAATGTGCTTTGAGCTATAAAGCATACTCCAGATGGAAAGGGTCTCTGGTTTATGTGTGTGAGTCAGACTAGGGCAGAAAGTAGGACAGGGACTCTGAACCCAATGGCACAGCTTAGGTCCATCCAGAAGTTGGAGCCTGTGCAACATTTGACTAATGGATGTTTAAAATAATAAAATTGTAAAATAAAAATTACAAAATTAGAATAGAGAATAACTATAAATATGCAAAGGAATCCAGGTTTTGTATTGTACACCTCTAATTCCAACACTAAAATGTCTGAAGGAGAAAGACTACAAATTCAAGGACAGTTAAAGTACAGTATAATACAAGTACAGTACAATATAAGTACAGAGCCTTTCTCAAAAAGAAAGAAAGTAAACAAAGAAATCAGTAAGTAAATCTGTAAGGAACTCGTGATCAGAAGTGTGCTTTAGTACCAAGGGAATATGTTTGAAAAGGACTTCCCACTTTGTGACACTGGAGTACTAGGATACACATCTGACATATATCTCAGATGACGTCTAAATACAGAACAACTAAGTGGCTCCCACTGTTCCATCAAAGGGGGAATATACTTTGTATATGTGAAAGACAGATGAAAACATATTGGAGATCAACAAGGATGGCATTAGAATGGTCCTGGTAATATGTAATCTTTCTAAATTTTCTCAGACTGAGTAGAAGAGCTGTAGTCGCTACAGTCTGGCCATCCTGTCTTTGTCTTTTTCTTAGCAGCTGAAAGCAAAGCAGACTTTGATCTTTGGAGACATTGATTGTGGTGGAAAATATTAAAAAATGAACCTACCTGTGGGGCCAGGCCATGATCCCATGCTCCTGCCGCCACTGACAACAATTATCTAGAGCTAAACCCTGTGCCAGGTGATCTCACTCACTAGGTCTCTTGGCCTGCCAACTCACCAGCCTTGTGAGGCCTCATGGCTCTCACCAGGCCATCTGTCGGATGCACCCTAACCCCGTTCCTCTCACTTTCACACAACGTCCCACATACCACTGGTTAGGCATCTCAACAGCTAATTACCTGGTAGAATCAAAATTCTTAATGTTTAACTAGCCAATCAGATTTATATATCAATAATAACACAATTTACAAGATGCCAATACAATAATTCTAGAGCCAAATGATAAGGATAAAGCTTTAACCCAATTATTCTAACCTTTTGATAACACCATGTCAGCCTCTGTCTGGTCATCTCTCTCCTCCCGAGATCTCTCTCTCTCTCTCTCTCTCTCTCTCTCTCTCTCTCTCTCTCTCTCTCTCTCTCTCTCTCTCTCTCTCTGTCTCAACTCCTCGCTCCACCTCCCTTCTCCTGTTCAATCACAAGCCTCCCACTGCCCTAATGTGATTAGACAGGGAAAATCTTGCAACAATTGAGGTCATAGATGAAATTATTCTTCCTGTCAAGATTTGGGAAACCTCTGCCCAATGAACCTTGGGCTAGAAGCACTCACCTAGAAAGATTGCATTCACAGGATGCATAAGATTCCTTCTGGTTTGTATGACCTACGAAAAGTCTGTGATGCTTCAGCAGGCACAATTCCCAGGAAGATAACCATGGAATAGTTAGCCACAGAGTAGACTGCCATGGAGTCAGCAAGTCTTGGAGTCAATACATAAGTCTGATTCTAAAAGGATGTTGCTGACTTTAGTGCAAAAAAAAAAAAAGATGAATGAGAACACAGTCATAAAAAGAAATGAGAAATGAGGGAAGGATTATGGATCAGAAAAAAATGAAAGGGCAAACCCCACAAGGGATGGTGATGGCATATCTATCTCAGTGTACTGTAACTTGACCATGCTTTTGAGTGTTCATGCACAATTCAGCTTCAAGAAAGCAAAGTTAAACGTATGGCTGCAGGAACAGGATGTGATTCCTACCCTGCCCCATTAGGAGGAGAAGAGTGTTTTCTATGTGTAAGAAAGTAAGAAGGATACTGGAGGACCAAAAGGAAGGCATTAGAACCAAACTCTGTCTCCTCTTTTACTTATTCAGATCTCTTAGCCTAGACAGGTCAATTTATTTACAAATCCAAGTTGACTCCTAAAGTGTGAGAGATAGTAATGGTGCCAAGACCAGGTTATGAGAATCAGTCACCATGAGGAAATAGATGTTAGTTCTCATACTTATATTTTTAATAAAGTGTGACTTTAAGATCAAATAAGTAGAATAAAAAAAAAAAAAGGCCCTCTAAAGGACTTTCTGAATTCTTGCTTTGACCAAAATGAATATATTTTTAAATTAATGAAGTGTAAAGTGCCCCATTATAATATACTTAACATATCCATTTTGTATTTATATGAATATATGTGCATATTGAAAAGTGTATCTTCATGTATATGTATATGCATGTGTGCCAAATGCATGTGGAGGACAGAGGGTATCATTCTTCAGGCACATATGTTTTTTTACATATATATGTAGGGTCTCTTATGACTTGGGATTTGCCAAGTAGGCTAGGTAGCCCCAGGAACATGGTGGTCTTACTTGACCACCACTGGGATCTCAAATATGTTCCATGGTTCTCTGCTTTGCTACATAGGGTTTGGGAAGATCACACTTGGAGGTCCTTGTGCTATGAAACATATACTTTACCAACAAAATCATCTTTTCAGTTCTGAAATATCCATTTAAGTGGAAACTTTGATCTACCTACTGTAGCAACTTCTGAGGAAAAAATGCCTTACCAACAACAGTGGTCATAATGTGTTATTAAGACATTGAAAGGAGAAATCTTTAACCTTCTCCTTTCCTATTATACAACTCCACACAGCAAACAGCATTGCTGCTGTGGCTGAGAGCAATGTATTTTCATGTTTACCTCATGAAGAGATGCCTATAGTGTGCCTGCAGCTAAGTGCAAATCAAAGATTAAGGGACCCGTGGCCTCAGATCCCTGGGTGCCTATGCACACTCTCCATTAGGCTGCTTTACCAGGGCTGGTTGTGAGGCTGTGGGGGCTTTTCTCCTCAGGGATCTTGTTACCTGGGGTCATTTTCATAGGAATATCAGGCCAGCACAACTCCATTTCCAGAGTTTCCCAGCATGTCTCTCCTATTTTAATTAGATGTTAAAATAATTGAATGGACAGTCTTAGCTTGATTTCCTAGCTATGAATTTTGTGTAAAGTACTATTTAAAAGACTGAACAGGAAGAATGTTCACAAGAAATGTTAATTTGGGAATTATATGACCCAATTACTCTCTTTGGGTTAAGAAACAAAGCTATAACCATTGATGAATACTGACAACTGAGGAGCCTGCAAACAAGAGCTCTATGGGCATGCGTGTCCTTAATGTCATGTCATGAAAAGACCTTTGATGCATTTTATAAAGTTTTGTGAAAATGGATTAATATATATGACTATTTAATGTATATGTAATATATAATCTTAAGTTATAGTTTTCTCTGTTGCTATTCTAAATAGTTTTAGACATGTTAATAACCAATAAGAGATAGTTAATATATATAAATTATATATGTGAAATATATTAGAAAAATAAGTAAGTCATTTAAAGCTTTGAGAGGAAAAGGTAGTGATTAGCAATTGACATAATGTTACAAGTCTTGCCTTGCTAATATTTGCTCTGAGATTCATTCCATATTACCAACAGCCTGAGTATAAGAATTACATCAAGATAAAAATCTGACTGTGAGCATCCACTTCTGTGTTTGCCAGGCACTGGCATAGCCTCACAAGATGCCGCAATATCAGGGTCCCTTCATCAGAATCTTGCTGGTATGGGCAATAGTATCTGGGTTTGGTGGCTGATGATGGGATGGATCCCCGGATGGGGTAGTCTCTGGATAGTCCATCCTTTCATCTTAGCTCCAAATTTTGTCTCTGTACGTATATCCTTTCATGGGTATTTTGTTCCTTATTCTAAGGAGGAATGAAGTATCCACAAGATGGTCTTCCTTCTTGGTTTTCTTGTGTTTTGCAAAATGTATCTTGGGTATTCTAAGTTTCTGGGCTAATATCTGCTTATCATTGAGTGCATATCTAGTGAGCTATTGGATGGAACACAGGGCCCCCAATGGAGTAGCTAGAGAGAGTACACAAGGAGCTGAAGGGGGCTGCAACCCTGTAGGTGGAACAACAATATGAACTAACCAGTACCCCCTGAGCTCGTGTCTCTAGCTGCATATGTAGCAGAAGATGGCCTAATCGGCCATCATTGGGAAGAGAGGCCCCTTGGTCTTGCAAACTTTATATGACCCAGCACAGGGGAATGCCAGGGCCAAGAAGTGGGAGTGCGTGGGTTGGAAAGCAGGGGTGGGGGAAGGGTATAGGGAACTTTTGGGATAGCATTTGAAATGTAAATAAAGAAAATATCTAATAAAAAATTATAATAATAAAGAAAAAAAGATAAAAGTCTAAGCCCTCCATGGGGAGGTGAGAGACAGCACTGGATCAGAGGGAGGCTCTACAACCACTTGATTCCCATCCTCAATTTGGATTTGTGACTCCTTTGTGTGATTGTATGTCTCAACTCTTTATACCTCTTTAATTCCCTCTCTGCTAGAAACAGTAGGAAGATGAGCTTCTTGGAATTATTGAATTAACATGAGTCAATTAACATGAGTCAATTAACATGACTCCTTTTAAAGGGATAACACAATGGTGCAAGGTAGTCACTACATGCACACTTTAATTGTACAAACTTTATATGCTTATTAAGCTAATATTGTTGTTTCTAATGATGACACAGACTATTGAAATTTTGTGACCCCTGGACATTTATATATACATTCTTCACAATCGTAGAAATATAATATGTAGCTGGAGAATGTATTGATCTACTGATTCATTTTTCCTAAATGTTCATTACCATTTTCATTGCCCACGTTTAACTTTTTACCTAATGCTGTTGCTGGATAGTCCTTCTTTCAGAGAAAACTAAGAATAGGCTAGCTTAATGGTTTTCATGGCTTAATTGTCTGGACACCAAAAATCTTGACTGCATGTTAATCTCCTAGACAAGTCAAAGATGCACAGCAAAGGGAGTGGGGAGCAGCCAAAAGGAAACTACACATATATGCTACAGATTTTCACAGAGTTCTATATTTCTCTTGAAACCCATGTCTAAGGGAAGCATTCTGCTTGGTGAGAGATTGAGGGCAAGACTGATGTAGTTCTAAATTCTTTCCTTGTCTCCAGGAGCATCATTACTACAAGGCACAAGAGCCTAACGGCCCAGAAAGATAACTTGTTGGCTCAATGATGAAAGGTTAGAGAAACTAACTTTTTAAAACAGATACCACAGGGCTTCTTAATTTTTTTGTCACTGTGACACAAACTAGAGTCACTCAATGAGAAACTCAATTGAGAAATTGTCTCAATTAGATTAGATTGGCAAAGTACTTTCTTGTCTGATGATTGATGAGGAATGGCCCAACCCATATGAGTAGTGCCACTGCTCAGCAGGTCATCTTAGATTCTGTAAGGAAACAGGATAAGGAAGCTGTGGGGAGCCAGCCAGTAAGCAGCCTTCGACCATGTGGAATTGCTTCAGTTCATCCACCTTGCTCTTGCTTCAGTTCATGTCTTTAGGTTCCTGCCTTTGCTTCCCTGTAGCAGGCAAACTGAAACTAATCCTTTCCTTCCCAAGTTGCTTCTTGGTATTATCTAATCACAAGAGAAAACAGACTAGGGCACAATGAAAACGGTATATAGAGGCTAATGAGTCTTCTCCCTATGGCATGTAATATGGAAGCCAGTTTTTATTTTAGACATGACCATGGGAATGGAAGAAAAAGTGTAAGATTGACTCGGGTTATTTTCATGGGTGTGGCCAGGACTTCTTTGTGGCTTTTGGGGGGAGTCAACAAGAAGTTCTATGTTCTTTTGTAATTGTCTTGAAATGGTTTTTTTTTTTCTCTCTGGAGTCTTGAGAATTATGTAGTCTTGATTTCCACTAACTTTCCTTATTTCAAACAAAAGGGGAATTCAAAGAGAACTTATATTGATTACAATAAAGTAGTTGCATTTCTATGTATGTGAGTTTGCATAATGATATGTGTATGGTATACTGAAAGAATATGTGGAGAAGGGAGAACACAAGAAGGTCCTGGATGTGAGTTGTCAGATTCCTGGAGTGCAGAGACATCCGTGAAAAGGAAGATATCCAAAAGCTGAGTGAAGCTGGAGGCGGAAGCAAGACAAGCTTGATCCCACTACACTCAGGACTAGAAGAACAGAGACGGTTTGACATACTTGGCATTTTCTTGGATTAGAATTCAAAACCATGTTCAGGTCTTTTATGTATTAAAAACCAGCATCACCACAAAACAAGAAAAGTCTTTAAACTGGAGAAGACAGCTTAGGAGTTAGTGTGTTGGTTTTAGATAAGTAAAACACTCCTATCATTCTGTGTCCTCTGAAGAGCATCCAGCTTCCATTTCCTGCTGTGAATAGGGAAGGGCCCATAGCACCCACTTTTCAGAATACCTACAAAAAAAACAGCACCCATAAAACAGTTCTAGGTGTGGCCTGGGGACTTGGAAGCTTGTCTACAGCTCCAAGGCCAGTAGGAACTTTCTCTGTCTCTCTGTCTCTGTCTCTGTCTCTGTCTCTCTCTCAAATACCTACTATATAACATGTTAACCCCCCCCAGGGCAATGCATATGTTGTTTCCTGGTCCAGTAAATGATGAGTAAACACACATAGGTAATGGAATAAACCATAATGAGTGCCAGGCTTGTGAGAGAAGCTAGGCACAGGAGGTTGCTAAGTTGAGACTTTGCCTCACTTCTAGTCAACAGCCAGATAGTTGGCTTATTCTTGAAAAGAGAAAATAAAATTATCTGAAATTATGAATTTTTTTTTTGAGACAGGTAGACTGAACCTAGCAAGTACCTTTTGACTTTGGACCTGTTAGGAACCCTTGATTTGGGCTCATGTTTCTCTGAGCCCATCACCTCCAGCCATGGAGCTCTTTCCTCTTTCACAGCAAATGAACAAGGTCCTCCTGTCCTACAATAAGTGTTACTGCTCAAGAATATTTTCATACAGCAGTAAGCATATCTCAAACACAACTCTCTGGACTACTGGTGTTTTAAAAAAAATGTCAAGTGTAGTGCTTCAGTTTTTTAGTGTGGACAAGTGATCACTTGAGGCAGAGGCAAGATCATAAAATCATTTGAACAGGGACCTGAACTTGGTGTCAACATGAACATGCTTTCAGCAGTGCTAAGGCACTGTTGTAAAGGTTTTGAATGTTTGAACTCCACAGAGGCTCTCCTCCAGCGTCACCTTCACTGCTGCCAGAGACTGGTTTTGAGCCACCTAACCTAGCAAAATAGTTTTGGTTCACTTCTAGTGACTTAACGCAAAACATGCCAAAGAATTCCAAAGACCACATTACACTAAAGGAAGTGGGCAAGCAGCCAAGTTTCCTCTTCGGTTCTTTCTGTACCCTATCCTAAAAGATTTGTTTCTGTGGGGTCTTT
>NC_034593.1:1859680-1879680 GCF_900095145.1 Mus pahari | reverse complement strand
AGACGAAGTAGTTGAACTAGGAAACCCAAGCATGCCTGCACCAGGAGGTGTTAATGCTGAAAACAACAGAGAGATACATCCAGGGTCAGTCAGTTCATGAGCAATACCAGGAGTCTGCATGCTTAACACCTAAAGAGAACTTGAACATTCAAAAAGATTCATTGCACAAATATGAAAGTCCATGGTCACCAGCTAGTTTAGAAAGAATAAAGAGAATCTTAAAGGGAGACATATGTATTTTGTTCTAGAACTAAGGGAGTTCACCAAATAGATAGGACAAGGAGTGTAATGGAGTCACCAGAATCTGATAGAATCAATCCAGGGTGAATAAAATGCACTTAACAATGTGTAGCTGTACAGGCAGTTTTCCTAGGATACAGAATCACCTTGTAATTGGGGACCTAGTCTTACCTCTTGGCCAAATGCAACATGTAGATGTTAAGAAACCAGACAAGTAAATATGTACGAACTTCTCTTTTCCCTTCTAGATGAAAAATAAACCAGTTTCTTTGTTCTTCATAGGATTAACATTCAGTCACATACACTGGCTCTAATGCCATGAATTCAATGAACCATAAGTAAGAAGTATCTTAAATAGCATCAATAATGAGCTTATGTCAATTTCTTTGTCCTGTCATTTCCCCCTAAACAATACAATGTCAAAACTATTTGCATAGTATTCATATTCTATTATTGACTACATGTAATACTGGGATAATTTGGAGTATATTGATTGGGATTACGTAGTTGAATACAACTATTATGCATATAATAGGGAGTCTATGCTTTTCGTATGTGTGTGTGTATATATCCTATTGTGATTGATCCCATCTTGATCATTATCATAATCATCCCATTTTATTGAGTCTCACTTACTACTAGAAGCTTCCTATTTTATTGTCCATGCCCATCTCTTTTCAGGTCTGACTGTGAACAGTTTCTATAGTCTTATTTATGAGATCTCTGAGAAGGTTCTGCCATGTTAGAAATCGGTCTCCTAATATCCTTGATGGCTAGGGAGAATACATGCTGAACAATGAACTTTTATAAATAAGGTTATCGATCACTTCACATCACTAGCTCTGAATAATAAGAAGAGCCAGAGAAGAGACTAGATTTTATAACTACCATTCATGGTTTATATTCTCATCATACTGAATCAATTCTTTTATATACACATCTCAAAATTCTTTGGAAAATAACCAATATCAGGTGATATCGAGTACCCACACCCTTCTCAAGACTTGGCTGACTCATTCAAGCTGATTTCACAGTGAAAGTGGATTAAGGTTTATAGGGGTCATCTGGGAATGAATGAGGAGACTCTGCATTCAAGACTGCTTAATGCAACTTGCTATTCAGTGCTAAGGACAGTTACTAAATTGCTGTTGGAGGTAAAGTCCTCTCTTGACTTACTACATCTGGAACCTTTATGTTCTTAAATTTATTTATAAGAAAAAAGCAATGAAATTACTATTACTGTAAGGATTCTATTCTACACTAAATTATATTTGCCGATAGTGTTAGCAATCAAATGCAAGGCCTTAAAAATGATAGGCAAAAGCTCTACCAGGCAGAAGAGCTGACTTTGTGTAGTTACAGTGGTCATAAAGGAGCTAGCTTACTTCTCCGATCATTCTAATACAAGGGTGCATCCTCAGCTTCAGCAACTGTACTCCCTTCCACTTAAACATTTCCCATCTTAAATCTGATGAAATAGTTAGGTCGACCTCTTCTCTCTCATGAGAATACAACAGCAGTATAAGGGACCTAAGAGACATGAGTAACAACACTTGTAGTTATGACCATAGACAGATTAATTACTGTCAACTCCCACTTTCTCATTAGATGGGATCCCAATGGTCCAATCTAGATGAAGTAAAAGGGGGTCTTAGAAAACTAGAGGAGGAATTTTACTGGACATAGTCAAATATAGCAATGCGTTTCTAGGAATTTCATATCTTGATAAATACGTTGACTCAGCTATTCAGTAAAACTTTTGGATAAAGCAGACACAATTCTTAAAATGGCAAATTTCCCAGTAGATAATATATCTGTAAAACTAGATAGCCCAAAGTTTAGATGCCAAATACCAAAAACAACAAAAAATAGAAGGAAAAATAATAATTGTGAACAGAATAAATTATGGCAGCTCAGAACTAAAGCCAACTAGAGATATGAGATATAAGCCAACTAGAACCATGTCTTTCATCTAGTCTTACAATAGATCCTTCCCCACTTTTTGTCTCCTATCAGAGGTTTTAGAAATTTCATTTGACATGGTAAAAGGTTACTTTTCAATAATCTTATTCCATAATCCTTTCCTTTGGCTTTATCTGAATTAATTATCTATTGATTCCTAATAACAATTTGTACTCGCTAATTTTATGTCAACTTGACACAGGCTGGAGTTATCACAGAGAAAGGAGCTTCAGTTGGGGAAATGCCTACACGAGATCCAGCTGTAAGGAACTTTCTTAATTAGTGATCAAGGGGGTAGGTCCCCTTGTGGTTGGTGCCATCTCTTGGCTGGTAGTCTTGGGTTCTATAGGAGAGCAGGCTGAGCAAGCCAGGGGAAGCAACCCAGTAAAGAACATCCCTCCATGGCCTCTGCATCAGCTTCTGCTTCTTGACCTGCTTGAGTTCCAGTCCCGACTTCCTTGGTGATGAACAGCAGTATGGAAATATAAGCTGAATAAACCCTTTCCTTCCCAACTTGCTTCTTGGTCATGATGTTTGTGCAGGAATAGAAACCCTGACTAAGACACAACTCTTCCAAAAGAAAATGAACGCTTGCCTGGGAAGTAGTGGTACACTCCTGTAATCCTAGCACTTTGGAGGCAGAGGCAGGAGAATCTCTGTGAGTTCAAGACCATACTTATCTATATAGTTAGTTACAGGACAGCTAGGATTACCAAGAGAAACTCTGTCTCAAAAAATCAAATCTATCTATCTATCTATCTATCTATCTATCTATCTATCTATCTATCTATCATATGTACATACACACACACACACAAACACACACACACACACACACACACATATATATATATATATATATATATATATATATATATATATATACATACACATATACATGTCTCAGAATGAACTTAAAAGCAATCTTCTATTCAGAGAAAAAGTTTATTATTGAGGTGAAACTAAGTGTAGTTAAGAACATGGGACAAAAGTACAAAAGGTAGTCATGCCAAAATTATTATGGTGTTATTCTTACAAAGACTCACACCAAATGTGCTTGTAAATTAAAACAAAGGTAGGTTCTGTATTCGCATTTGAGGGGCTTAAAATGTGGCTCAGTACTAGAGTGCTTGCCCATAATGCCTGGGGGCCTGGGTTATATTTAAAGAAAGAAAGTCCATTAAGAACTAGGGTAGTTTGTAATTCCATACACTAATGAAATATTTAAAATCAGACTTGGCTTTAAAATTATAAATAAGTTAAAATCAGAAAGTCAAGTAATTTTTCTAGAATTTTTTTTGGGAAATGTGAAATCAATTGCCTAAGCATAAAATGCAAGTTTTGAGTTTCTAATATTTTTCAGGATATTATGTAAATAAGCATATAACATTCTACTGTTCTTTCCTCACTTTGCAAATCATCACAATAGCAAAACACTATAAAAATGTGAAAAAAAAAACCCTAACACTACCAACAATTTACTTTAAAAACTGAACAATGCTTATATTGAACTAGGACTGGGAATACATAGTCGGTGCTGCCCTTGCAAGCCCTTCTAATTAAGTTCTACTAAGTTTTAGTCTATAAATAATTAGAAGATATCTTGGAAGTAAAGGAAATTCAATAATTATTGGAGGTTGGCAACATCCTTCCACAAAAAGTAAAGGAAAATTAGTGTTTAAAATGAAATCTTAGAGATTGGTGAACAGAACTCAGCACATAATTGCAAGTAACCAAATTTGGGATACAGCCACTGACAAAGGCATGCACTTATCAAATGGCTCATATTTCCTAGAGTGTGTTTTAGCACTTCTTTCAGCTCAAAAGCTACAAACCCTCCTTTAAAGGAATGTAAAATGACTTTCGTTTTCCATAACTAAACCTTGTTAGCCTGGGTCTAAGATAAAATGTCATAATTTCATGGTGTAGCAATACAGTCAATAAAGTATAATATGAACCCATTGCTTATAAGAAGTAGAGGCATAACTATTCATCTGTTGATGGGCATGTAAGTAACTAGGCTACTATGTCTGGTTAGTAGAAATCTCGAAGTGGCATACGTAGGTCATAGAGTAAGTCTGTGTTTAGTGTTTTGAGTCCTCCAGATTGATTTCTATACTGTATGCACTCACTTACATTCCTGCCAGCAGTGTGTGTTTGCATAAAGATCCTCCTTTCTAGTGATTTTCACCAGCAATGATGGGGATATTGTTTATGATTGCCATTCTGGATTTCAGTGTACCTTTGATCTTAAAGATGTACAAATAGAGAAAGTGTAGGATATATGCACATGGGGTTTTATGTAGCCATAAAGAAGAATAAAATTTAAGGCTTTTCCTGGGAAATAAAAGCAACTGAGGTCATTAATTCATTAAATAGCAAAGTAAGCCAGACACAGCTATTTTTTCATTAGAACATATTAGATTTTATGTAAAGCCACACGATCATGTATATATATATACATGTATGCATGTATGTATGCATAATATGAGAGCAGATGGGAGAATAGAAGGAAGAAGGCATGAGAGGGGGGTTTGGTGGGGGTGGAGGGGTGAATATGTTTAATATACTTGATATACTTGATTAAGTTGCTTTTATGAAATACAACACTACATGTGATGAATTTGCCAATAAAAATAATAACAGAAAAAAATAATAACAGAAAAAAGAAATACAGACACATTTTACTTGGAAATAATTTTTGTTTGTTATTTGCTAGGTGTCTACATTTTACTATGAAACATATGTACATAGTTCATTAAAAGTAATACTCTAGGAAGATAATGAGAAGATGGAGTTGCCAGCTTCACTCCATGAGGTGTTTAAAATACTCTGCATTCAGAACCAGGTAAATTAACCTACAAAAGATGTAGACTGGAAGTGCTGGAACTCAGGCTATCAGATGGGTGCCCTGTTGATTCTTCTCTGGTGCTCATGTCTAAAATCCCTCAGAATCAAACAACTAATTCAATAGAAATTGCAGATTCTAGTAGCCAGCAACATTTGTGGAACTTTGCTCTTTACAGCACTCACTGCTTGTTTTGTTTTGTTTTGTTTTTTTTTACACAATTTAATACGGAAAGAGATGAAGCACTGAGTTCCTGGGTACCTGGAGGGCTTAACTGCATTTTTAGCTATAGAGGATCTGCTTCCAATATCTCCCCAGCAATTTTGATAGTTGTAAATAGGGGTATAAATTTCAGATAAAGATATAAATTTTATTATGGTAGAGTTGCATGAAAAAATAGCTTCATTTCATAAATATTTCTTTTCTTCTTTCCTCTGATCATACGGGCACTCTGGGCTCTAGTATTAGACAACTGACAGAATGGTCCTAGCAAAGGCCTCTGACTCAGTGCAGAGAAAAACCAATGTTGTGACTACCATATACAAACGTGATGACAGGGTCACCATGAGTCAAAATTGGCATGTGAAATAAAGATCTTTCAATTGCTTTGACAATATTAGTTGGTTTTTAAAGACTCTATTTTCTGTAACTGATCAATCATGGATTTCTATATCAGATATATATGTTAATTAAAGTCACCGTGGCACATAAAACAGGATGACAATACAACCAAATTGTGTTATAGCTCTAACATTTTTAGTCCCAAGAGTATCTACATAATTAGGCAGGTAATAACTCTGGGACCAGAGGAGTTGATGGAGAGCTAATGGAAGACATACTGAAGATGCTTCTCTTCTTCTTCCACCTAAAGCCAACAGGGTGATGGAGGATAGGGAACTAACTGGGCAGCATGGTGGAACAGACATCAGATGTTACTGTGTTCAAGTCTTCAGAGCTAAGTTAGAATAAAGAAAACTTAAGATCACAATGATGACTTAGCCTTCTGTTAGAGAAGGGTGATACTAGAAGACTGAAATTTAAATAAAAGTCTAATTTGTAATACTGAGAATAAGCATTCCTGATATTCTTTCTGAACTTTACAAATACATATCATTGGCAAGTGCTATATCTAAAGAATGTAAATAAGAACAATCTTTTAAAAAAAAACTGACAAATTTAAAAGCAAATCAAATTATAAGAGAGATATGCCTTTATATTTTAGGTGATTATGTATAATTGGTATTAAATATTAGTTATGTGACTGCTATATGTACTATTCTTAAAAAAATCTTCAAGAATTCCATTTATTGTGAACACAGAACTAGATCCAGTATTTGAGGCTACCTCAAATAGTTTTATCATTTTGTTATGTCTTGATTATAAAGCTTAGCTGAAAGAAGGGAGGAGAGAAGGTATTAAGCAATACGGATTTCTTGAGTTGTAAGTTCACTGAAATAACAAGAGAAATAGCGGCTACAAACCTTCAGTTTCATAACATGCTAACCTGAAAATGATTGCATAAGTAACATTTTCGTCACTGAAATTTCAATATAGGCATCATTACTTGAGAGGTACAAGATGAGTAGATTTCTGTGACACAAGAACCCTGAAGTTTGAATCTCAGGGGCAAGAGAATAATCAACAAAGACAAAAACAAGAACCAAAAAGTGCCAACAAAAACAAAACAAACAAACAAAATCATGCCTCTTGCAAATAAAATAAATTAAAATATCAGTGAGTTCATATTTTAATGTCTCATCTTCTTAATATTCAAAACAAATGTCACATTTGTATTAAAATAAGGTAATATATCTAAGAGGTAACTAGGTAATGCTAAAAATGACCCATTTCTGAGAATCTGCTGTAGGTGAACTTGACTTTCCGTCTTTGTTCAGGTTTACCTACTTCCTGGCTACCAACGACTCCCAATAATACATACTATTATAAACATACTATATATGTATATATACACATATGAATACACATGTATATATACACAGACATATACATGCATGCATATGTGCATGTATTTATGTTATACATTATATATACTTTGAATAACTTTTCAGTTTTAAGTACTGAAATGAGGATATGTAAGTCCTCATTGATCTTGGTCACGTGTGACTGGCTGCCTATTACCACCTGATTAGCTAAACTGACTCTCCTTTTAGTGACTTACTGTTTGAATTTTGTGGAAATCCTGGCAAGGAGGAAGGACCATTCATTCCAGGGAGAATGACTGGAGGAAGGCCAGGGAGTCCAGAATAGGCTGCTGGCAAGCTGATACTATGGAGCGAGCAGTTATCGCTGATGCCTTGCTGCTGTACTGTTAGGCCTAGCACATCGGAAGCTTTCTTTATACGGTCCAGTTCTTGTTGGGCCATCAGCTGTCGAACGGTGGTAGGGGCAAGGTAATCTTTCTCCCGGTCAAGCTGACTGCCCACGGTCTCCCTCACTTTGGAAATATGCTGTTTGGAAAAAATATGATCTCGGATGGACAAGCGGGCAGAGTACTTCACCCCACAGAGGGTACACTCTGGCTTAGTGCCATCTGTTCCACTTTGATTGATCATGAACGGCTTTCCTATATTAATTTTAAACTTCTTTTCCTTTGCCCTGGCATTCTGAAACCACACCTGCACCACTCGTTTGGGCAAACCGATCTCATTGCCCAGCATTTCACATTCTTGCATTGTTGGAGTCCGATAGTCACTGAAGCAAGCCTTGAGGACCTTTAGTTGAAGATTGCTCATCTGGGTTCTGAAGCGCTTGTGACCTGGCCGATCACTGCTTTTGGATTTAAAGGGGTTGCTAGACACGAATGGATTTGGTGAACTGGGGTCAGCTATGCTAGATGTTTCACTGCGGTCAGCATTGTCATCAGGGTCATCCGTTATGTAAAAGCTTTGGTCATGGTCACCATCTTTGTCATTGAAGTGGATTGATGGACTTGTGATAGAAAAGAGAAATTTGTCATCACAGACTTCTGTGGTGGGTGTGGTTGCTGGTTTTTGCAAAGAGTCAAGAGTTTTGGTTTCTTTAGGGGACAAAGCTGGTTTCACCTCCCCAGAGCCTCCCGTGTTTTCCATGTCTGCTGCCCCCTCATCTCCTGTGGTTGCATCACTGATGGCCGTATTAATAGATGAGGTCTCATCAAAGTCAGTTTTACTCTGATCATACCCAGCATCAGCTGAAGGGGCATTTAGATTCTCTACGTCCTCTGGACATTCTGCTTTAAAAGAAGAAGGACTTAAAAGATTTTTGGGAGACAGTTCTGCTGTTTTACTAACAGGCGTAGAGACTGTGGAGGCCAATTCATTCTCGGTAGATAGATCAATTTTAGTCAATGGCAAAGATGGGTAATCAAAATAAATGTATTTCTGTGGACTCTCTCCCCCATCCTCTGTGGATATTAAAGGGCTTGGTGGCAAGCTATAACCTGCCTGCTTCCCCTCATTCCAGTGGCGAGAGCGAATGTGGCTTTCTAAGGCTGACTTTGCTTTAAATAGAGCTCTGCAAAATGGACACCGTTTATGAGACTGGGCAGGACCCACTGCACGGAACTGCCCTTTCCTTTCTCGAGCCCGCGTGTTCTGGAACCAGACTTGGACCACTCTTTTCTTCAGCCCCACTTCCCGCGCAATGTGATCAAGCATTTTTCGGGTAGGATTAGAATCCAGCAAGTACTTTTCATAAAGTATTTCAAGTTGCTCAGGCGTGATGGTGGTTCTCAAGCGTTTATCACGGTGTTGATCTTCACCACTATTCCCACCCTCCTTCTCACTGCAATTATTATCTTCTTTATCCTCCAATTTCCTTTTAAGGGAAGCAGCAACACTCGCAGGGGCGGTAGTGTGGGCAGTACTGGTCTGTGGTGGCATTTGAGTGAGAGAGCTCCCCAGGAGCTGTCCAGTCATCAGTGGGTTATTGGGGTCAAATATCATATAGGGCATGTCCATGGGTCTTTCCAAGAATGGAGAATGGAGGAATTGGTTTTGAGCAGCAAGGAAGTGCATGTGTTGGTGTTCCTTCCAAAGTTCCAGGGTTGGGAAGGCTATGGTACACTGATCACATGGGTACTGGAGTAGCTGTGGAGGTAGACTGTTCTGAAGGGAAGTCATGGAAATTTGCAGTGGGCTGGAAGGGATTGGAGCTTGTGAAGCTGAGGGAGGTCTTCCAATCAGCTGGGGTTGCCTTAGTGGCTGTGTTGGAGGCTGGGGTATGGATGCCTGCTGTGGCTCTGAAGAAGTCAGTACTGATGAGGGAGCTGACTTGGAGCCTTGAGGAAGAGCGGGGTCACTCTGCTTTGTCTTTTCTCCAGGATATTCAGTTTTTGGAGAATTCTTCTCAGGTTCTGGTTTAGGAGAAGGAATCAGGGGTGTGCTAGTCCCAGAGCCTGAACTGGCTACTGGAGCTGCAGTGCTTTTGGCTGTATCTGTTTGTCCAGACACCATGCAATGCTTGTACAACACTTGATCAGTGGCATCCATGGAGTCTTCCGTTTGGCTTTCATCTTGGGCATCATCATCTTCATCTTTATAACACTGCTTTTTCTGATGTGTGATCAAGTCAAAGATCCTGGGGAAAACCACATTGCACTTTTTGCATTGGTATTGCATGTTGCTTGTTCTAATGTATCGTTCATTGGTGAGTTCTCTTTTTTCATTATCTTTAGCTTCTGCTTGGTTCTCATAGCTCTTTCTTGCTTTCTGCCGAGCATTCTGGAACCATACAACAATAACCCGGGTGGGTAGGTTGAGAACAGTAGAGAGCTGTTCTATTTCATCGTCTTTTGGGTAAGCATTTGTGTCGAAAAAGTCTTGAAGAACCCTAAGCTGGTAGTCAGTAAACCTTGTTCTGGATGACCTTTTGCTGAATGAGGCATCTGATTTGTAATGTTCTAAAGATGTAGGTTGTGGATCAATTCGAATATCTTCTAAAACAGTTATAGGAGGGTTACTGAAGTTGTATGGAGAATCTTTATTTCTCTGTCGTTCCTTAAAGAGTGTATTTCGAAACCAGTGTTTGATGACTTTTTGGGAGAGGCCAGATTTCTCAGCCATTTCTTGGATCTGTTCTTCACTTGGAGAATTATTGATGTCAAAATAAGCTCTCAGGATTTTTAGCTGATCATCTGTAATCCGGGTTCGTGGCCGTTTGAATTGAGAATGTCTCAAGAAGTTAGGGTCTATCCCCAGCTGCTGTTGACAAAGCTGAGTGAGATCTGCTGATAGGGTGTCCATCTGGGGCAGCTGTAGGGCCAGCTGTGGGGGAAGTGCAGGGTGCTGCACTGGCTGCATCATAATGGAAGGAAAGAGGGGGAGGTCAAGGGAAACAGGTAATTGGACCTGTTGGGGTGCAGATGGGGGAGGAGGTGGGGGTGGAGGTGGTGGAGGAGGAGGCGGTGGAGGCGGTGGAGGAGTGGGTGGTGGAGCTTGCAGAGGAGCAGGGACTGTGTTTGGGATTTTTACAGGCCCCAAAGTAGAAGGCTGTGGGGGTGCAGGTGGCAGGGGAGGAGGCGGAGGTGGAGGCGGTGGTGTTTCTGGGGAAGAAGGAGAAATTGGATAAAGCTTGTCATAGGCCTCCCTGTATTGACGAGCAAATTTTTCTAGTGCTCCATATGGGAAAAATTGCCCATGCACATGTTCTTGGTGACTTTTTAAAATAAGAACATTTGAGAACAATTTACCACAGATTCCACACTCCAGCTTGTCAGAGTTTTCGCCTTCTCCACTTTTACCCTTTTTCTGGACCTTCTGCCTGTTCTCATTATACTGAATAACCAGTTCAAAACCAAAGTTCTCCAGTAATGCTTTGGCTGCATTTCCCCTGGCCCCTGAGGCTATTCGGGGTGGAGGAATACAAGGTTCTAGAGATTTTTGCTTCTTTATGTCTTTGCTGTCTTTGAGTCCTTCGGCATCATTGATAAATTCTTGCTTTGGCTTTTCTTGCTTTTCCGGCGCCTCTTCTGCCTCCTTGTGAGATGGCCTGTCCTTCGTGAGCGGGCAGTCGGTACTTGTCAGGTTACCTGGCTCTTGGTTCAGCAGTTTGCTTGCTTGCTGTTGAGGTTGCTGCTGTTGTGGTAGGGGAGGTTGTTGATTTTGTGGCTGCAGCTGGGGCTGTACAGCTTGGTACTGTTGTGCTTGTTGTTGTAGAAACTGGAGCTGAGTTTGGCCAACATGATGTTGTGTTTGAATCTGTTGCTTCAGATCTTCGAGCAAGGAACCAGCCATGCCAGTCATACCTGGCACCCCAAATGTGGTGGAGGTGGGCAAGCCCAGATCTGGCCCCAAGCTAAACTCTGCCCCAGGTATGTAGAATGGAAAGAGAAACTGGGGTTGCTGAAACTGGAGCAGTGCCTCGGGGGTCATTGGAAAATGAGGCAAAAAAGCTGGGTTTAGAAACTGTGGCTGAAAGAATGCAGCCTGCTGTTGCAACTCGTGCTGAAGTTGCATCTGGATTTGTGCTGGTGGTCTAGGTGGTGGATGATGGGTAGGTTGTGCAGAGATTAATTCGGGAGTTTGCTTTTTATTTAATTCTTTGGCATCTACGTGGGTATCTTTGCTGTTGACTGAAGCTAAGCTCATGGACTCTAACATCCCTTGGCCAGGGCTATTCACAGCAGCTGTGACGCTGTGCCCACTGGATAGGTGTCTACTTGGTTCCAGCTTTGCAGCCCTGGCCTTTGTCTGGTGGAGCACTGACCTCATGTGGATCTCCAGGGTGGAGCTTTGGCTGTATGCAACACTGCAGGTGCTGCACTTGTAGGGTTTGTTATCTGTGCTGTTACTGGCTTCCTGGGGGACAGGACTGGAGGCTTCTTGCAAAACCTTTTTCAACTTATGCAAGTGAGACACTGAATTATAATGGACCAAGAGAATGTTCTTTTGGGTAAATGACTCTTTACAAACTGTACATTTGTAAGGACGAGATGGATCGAGGAATTTTTCCATTGTAAAGTTGGGTCCTTTTCTAAAAGGTAAGGTCCGCTTTGGTTCCAAGCCCAGGTCATCTGGGATAGAGCTGCTGTCGCTCCCTACGGGACTTGCCTTCCCTTCATGGTCCACCTCATATTCTCTCTCCATTTCCTGATCTAGGCCATGGTCATCCTGGGTCATTGTCTCACTCTCTGCCCAGAGCTCACCATTCATTGGCAAGGAGGCATAGAGCTGCTGGAGTTCAGCTTCACTCAGTTCAGGATGGCCTGCTTCCAAGTGTTTCTTTAAAGCCTGGAATGTACGGAAACTCCGCTGGCAGAGATTACACATTGTAGCAGCCCGAATTGCATGATACTGGGAATGTATCTGAAGCTTCTGCATAGTTTTAAAAGCCAAGCTACAGTGGTTACAACGATACTTATAAACATGGCGCTCTGAAACTGACAAGGGCTGCCTTTTTTGTTGTTCATTCAGTTGATCTTGCAGAGCATCTGAGATGTTCACATCCTTACTGCTTGTTTTATTCCATTCTGATGCCTCCACAGGCTCCTTTGCTGGTTTCTGTTCCTCATTCTTTATCTCCACACCCACCTTCGAATCCTCAAGCCCCGACAAGCTTTGGTCATCCACTGGGCAGTCACCTGTTAGAAGAAAGCACAGACATATCTTCCGGTAAGAACCCTGACCACTTGAATGACAGCAAGTATAAGTTCAAGCCCGTAGTGATATCTGTTTAATTGAGTCTGTATAGAAATGTGATTTGGTAACTACCATGTCACAAACACTACACCAGATATCCATAAAATGAATAGGAAATTACTCCTGACCTGAAAGAACTTAGGGACAGAGAAGAATACATGTCAAAAGTAACTACAATGTACTGCATTAAACACTTTAACAGCGGTCATAAACTTGGTGTATGTGAACTAGAGCACTTGGCCAAGAATGTGTCAGTAGGATTGTCCAAGGACAGGTACAAATAGTCATGGCACATAGACCTTGGAAATTAAACTCTGGGTAGGAGTGTTTATTGTTTTTCTTTTGCCACTAAAAACCATCTTTGAGAATGGTGAAGGTCTCAAAAGGGAAATCTCCCAGCCCTGGATGGAGAGCTACAGACAATTAATGGCTGCTGGGAGAGAGATTCTGCTTTCTTTAAAAGTGAACACTCTCATAGGTGTTCATAACCCTAAGTAGTCAGCTCTAAATACATGTGCATATGAGCAACACTAAATGGACAACAGTGTGTATGTGTTTACATGCAACAATAATAAAGAAGTGGAAGGGACACAGGAGGAGTTGCAGGGGGAATGAGGGTTTGGGAATATATATATATTATATATATATATATCTTTGATAGTGATAATTTTACCCAAGGCCAGCTCTGAAAGTTCTCTCCATGTGGTATCCTCAATCCTTGGAGGCAAGCATACCTGAATATTTCCCAGAAGCCTCTGCTGTCATGGCTGTAGGTGGGTCCCGCTCTGATTTCTCAGGGGCAGCTGCTGGCAGTAGCATACTGTTTGGCATCATTACATCAGGGACAGGCACCTTTGAACACCAAAGGGACTTGTGTTATTTGTGCTCTGGAAATCACTGAGCAATATACTGGAATATATATGGATATTGGAATGTATATGCACATACTGAAAAATATATGTATCCCACTTATATTTTTCTAACTCAAACAGGGACTTCTATTGCCTCAATATTACTATTATCCTATATTCTTCTTTTAATGCTATGGCTTAAAGAGTTTTGAAGAACTAGATTTTTATAATGATAACCAAGACCCTTTTAAGCTAAAGGTACCCACAAAAGTCATTTCACTGTTACAAAAACAACCACAAAATGTTTCTTTAATCAACCAATACTCTTTATCTCATTTTTTTCCTCCAAAGAAGAAAGCCCACAAATAGGTCTCCACTGTGACTTCTACAGCACAGTCAATAAAAGAACTCCAAGTCACTCAGAAGAAATGAAATGTCTATAAAGTCATCACTATGGATGTATATTGATAATGTAACACAGGTCCCATTAGTTTTGCATCAGCCTTTGGCATTCTTACTGTCATTAGCAGCTTCTCCACACAGTCTGGAGACACACTGTGCAAATGGGTAAGATGCAGCTGCAGGTGCATCTTGTTGCTGAGGACATCCTGACAGAGTGGACAGCAGATGACGGGCTGTACTGAGTGCTGTGACAGGACATGCATCTGGATCCGACTTTGGTCCCTACTGTTGTAGTTACAATAAGGACACTGATAGAACTGGAAAAGATCAAAGAAACATGACCATGATCAGCTGCTATTACACTAAATGACCATTTTGGGTTGTTAATAATACTATTTCCAAGAGTTAATAATACTATTGCCAGTTACGATGTCTATGTGTACAAGCTAGTGGGTTCTAAAATGATCAGGAACATAGAAACAAATAAGTTGATTCATGAATCAAAGGGAAAAACCACTTACCTGTTCAGGACAAAATTTATTGTCCTCTGTAGGTTTTGACCTTTTGGTTCCTGTGTTGTCTTCTTTGGCCAACAGGAGTGGCTGTGAGGCCCCTGTCACAGCAACTTTCAGCTCCTTCTCTGGGGTGATTACTTCTAATTCCCAAAAAGAAGACAACTATTCAATTTATTAATGCAATGTTACAATCAGAGTAAATAAAACAACTGCCACAATAAATCTACTAGACTAAACTAAGCAAAAAACAGACAAGCACTTTTAAAACACAAAAGGCACTCTTTTTTTTTTTTTTCTGTCAGCTGAGTGGAATTTGCACATCTATTTTAAAGCATACTCCTGTCTTCTGTTTAGATAACCCTAGATGGCCTTGAAAGTTTCATCAATAACATTGTTTTCTCTAGTGTCTCCATATGCCTATATCAACACATTAAAGCAAATTTACGTCCATTCACAAATACTAACTTAGAAAATCACTATTTTGCCTCATGAACAATGCTCTAGCTCTGTTCTAATTCTTAAGTCCTAAGGTTCTCACAACCTGATAAGAGTTGATGAATTACAATTCAGAAACTAAAACAATATGTTTAGATCATGATGGGATTCAAAGTTTCTAATCATTCTAAAGTTGAACATCTAATTCCTTTCTGCTACTTAGTGATTTGAGTAGGTGACACAGTGGCTTTAGCAGGTGGCTATGCATATAACAATACATCAGGAATTACAAGAAAACAGCTGCTTAATATGATTAATCAAAAATATTTAGTGTTAATGATTATTAAAAATTTACCTAGTTGAGCAGATTAATGTGTAGGGACGTCATACATATCAAAGGGGGGGGGAGAACAATTCTAATTTTTCAGTCTAACAAAAAATTCTTCCCAGCATAGCAATTTGCCTGGTAACCTGTTTTGCAAGGCTGGATATTACAGCAACATTGGGTAGGCATGTCACATACATCTCACAACAAACCCAAAACCTCATTTACCAGCCATTCCAATCTCATCATAGCGCAGCATCATCTGACCTTTTTTTTTCTGCTGTTTATTATGTGTATTTCTAATTTTAACTTTCAATTTTCACCATCTTCCAGTCAATTTGCAACTAAATTATTTCCAGGGAGAGGACACTATCACTGGACAACTGGGTGCAAATACATCTTGAGATGCAGTGGAGCTAAACCATTGATTGCTATCAGACCCCGCATAGATACACCATCTAGAGCAATCTGCTTGTATGTTGCACATGAAGATTTATCTTGATTATTTTTTCAATCCACATACAGTTCCTATAAATGAACAAATTTCAATTTATTACAAAATAACCCAGTTTTAATTTAAAAAATGAGGTCAAGGATGTTATAGAAACAAGTCCAAATAAAAAGGTAAAAAAAGATAGAAAAAAAAATCTTATTCTTATTCTGCTCTAGGTAGAGATGAATGCTTTACACTATATAAATGAGTTCAGAAATTTAGCTTTCAGGTAGAAAATTAAATGTATGAGAGTAATGCTTAAGAGACCAAAATTAAAATAGGATATAATTGACAAGATGACAATAATTTTATTTATTTAATATTAGATGTGCTCAGCTTCTCACAGGTCATATTGATACTAATAATTATTTGCATTTGAACTGATATAATTTTACCTATTTCATTCTCTTAGAGAAGCTTTAATTTTATTCTGTTTATTTGAAAAGTCGTAGTATTTGTGTATGAGTAAACTTAAATTGGATAGGGAGTTAAAACTCTCATTGTATTGATTAAAAATATCCAAGTACTTCGTGTGCATTAATAGTCCCCAAATGGGATGTTTTCTCTTAATTTTGAAGTCAAAATTTATTTTTATTTCTTAAAACAATTATAGCATATACTCTGTACTCTCACAATTAAAGTGCTAAATTTTCTAAGTAAGAACAATGTGGTACATAAAATTTGACAATACAATTAGTTAAAATGTTTGACCAACTTGTAAAAAATGACTGTCATTTAAATTAACAAGTGTCTATCAATTGTCTTCTCTTGATTGACTTTTCTTTAAAAGGTCCTGTAAGTAACAATGTTTACTAATGACAGTAATATCATGTCATATTTCTTTGCATTTTTAAACAGACATGATCAAATAATAATTGACTCAATTCTCTGTACAAGTTGAAAAATAATCCCCACAATTTGTTTGCAAACCTCTTGAGATAACAGAATTAAAAATAACTTTCAAGAAACTTCTAAGTTTACTATATATTCAGTCATGAACTCATTTCCATGAATATACATGAAGGTTATTTCCATGTATGTTGAAGGGATGGAAGACAGTATGTTTTAAAGGTATCACCTTTTTTCTTTCTTTCTTTCTTTCTTTCTTTCTTTCTTTCTTTCTTTCTTTCTTTCTTTCTTTCTTGTCAATTCATTCGTGTAAATGTTTGGCAAAATTAACTCTGTGCATGTCATTTTTATACTCATTAATACTCATTAATTTAATGATTCCGGATAATAAAGGAAGGAGAGAATTTCAAGATTGGGTGAGAAGACAAACAGATTCTTGAGTATGAGGCTGCTCTTCAAGGTGACATAGACAGGCAATAAGTAACACTTTATACATTCTTCTGAGTTCATATTTATGTCAAGTTTAATAGCAAAGCTTGCCTGGTAAACTGCAGGAAATCAAGTCTGAGACCTTTTTTTCTAAATTGTCTTATGCTAGAAAAAATGCTTTGTATTAAATAAGGAAAATTAATTTTAGGAAAGCTTTTGATAAAGTTCAGTGATTACTCATAGTTTATATGTGCAACTTCATTTGAAATAAACCCTGTTTGTTACCCTAGAGCAGAAAAAAGAATTGAAATGAGATCATAATTCATTTTGTATCATTAAGGACACCACAATATTCTCAAAGAACAATGTCATTTTAATGAATTTTAACTAAAAAATGAAGTCTAATTATAAATAAGTATTGTCAAATGTATGAGCAAATGATTATCTGTCAGTTACAGGATTATGCAACTTGCAAGACATTGTTAATATAAAATAACATAATTCATTTCAATTCAGATGGCACCTACTTAATTCTCAATCCCTAAAATACAGAAAGCTGTAACATGGTTTATATTCATAACAAGGCAGGGAAATCCAATAATACACATGTTACAGTGAACCTTGAAAAACAATAAATCAGAATACTGAGTTATTACTTATAATCTCTATATTTGGTAAAGTTTGAATACTTTAAAACTCAGATGTAACAGAAGTTGTTCAACTCACTTAATTCTAAATTATAATTACCAACACAGTATTCTTTCTAATGAGACTAGAATCGAAGGATAATTTTAATTGCAGTAATGAAGGTTAATTTCCATCTTTCTTCATGTTTGCTCCCTTATTAAATAGTGATCCCCTTAGCCAAGGCAGAGGCATATTACATGTTCAATGCAAATGTATTAATCTGGATAAACTCTATATTAATTCTTGTACTGCACTGAGCTATAATTTGGATTATAATTAATCTAAAGTGGCGCTAGATTTAAATGACAATATAAATGAGGACTTAGCAAGCTTTTCAGCAAATATAACATACATATTGCCAAGTCTCACTTTGAAAGCTCTGGTCCTGCAGATTAATGATAGAAACAACACAGCAGCTTACTAACACACTGGTCCAGACATGTGCTAATTCCTTCCTGCCTGAAAAGTTCGAGGTTAAAGTGGGGTCAATGTGTTTTTCCAACTACCTCATTAACATAGCAATTACTTTGTAAGTTTGCTCTTATTTGTTTGACAATTATAGCTGATATAAGAACAAAAGAATCTAAATAAGTGGATATCTAACAATCAGATACACTTTTACAAAGAACAGCAACCATGGGAATAAATTTTCAACCTAGTGAGATTCAATTCAGACAGAGAGCACAGACTGTTTAAAGTTTGTGTTAGTTTTAAGTAACAAGAGCTGTCTTAAAGGTAGCAAGGTTTCAAAGCTAAATATTTGCATCTCAACATTTGCTTTTGGTTGGCTCTTGGCTAGAGCTCATTTTCAGCTCTCTCTGAATGTACCTGGGGATGCATTTTTGCAGTGATAACATTTATTTTAAATAACTGCTATTATGCAGTGATCTGTCCTTCCATATACCCCAACCTTATCTATATTAGAAACTCAAAGAACAACTCCTCCTTGGGCCATTAGGGAGCAAGTGAGTTCATGACTTATGCAGAGCAGTAAACTGTATTGATGAGACAAGAGCTCCTGCATCTATATAGTGTGTTGCTCAAAGTAAGATGGGACAATAAAAAACAAACAAACAAACACACACACACACACAAATAAAAATACCTCCCTCTACCATCCATGGAAAGGTCCTAGACAGTAGATGTTTCATATCAAGCTTTGTGTTCTTCATCTAGGAGCACTCAGTGAACAGTGATGTAGTATATTTCTGGTTTCTATGTTGCTCTGATTAGCAGAAGGGAAATGCTATGTAGTCTATTCTAGTATGAGTTCACCAAACACAAATAAAGGGGATTCTACCATTCACAAACTGGCAAGCTACTCATTTTGATGAGATCCATCTTAGATGGCATAACCTGGCTATCTTGCTGTTTTCAGGCTTTTTCGAATAAAAATTTCATGGGGCTATCCTTGACATTAGGTACGTCAAATTCTCTGTCATTTGCCTAAGGAGCTAACCTGCTCATATGCTGCTGTGGCATCTTTTCAGAAGTACAGCTTTAGGCTCAAGTCCACCTTGGACCATCTTTGCTTAAATCAAATTAGAATCATATACTCAACACCAGATTCCTAGAAGTGAAAACCAATGATACATTTCTCATTGCACTCCTGTAAGAAATTTAGAATTAATGGGTTTAAGGAGGAAGAAAGAACCCTTCAGCTACATGTTGAGGAGAATGCAAAATTTAGGCATGTAATGACTGAGATCCAAATATGGGATAATTCAGATTTAAATATGAAGAAAATGATACATTGTGTGAAAGCCAATAGCACCCTCATGAATACCAGGCTCTTATCATGCATCTGTCACTGGAATTCAAGGGATAGATGAGTACCTGAGACTAACAGGCTTGAGTCCATTTCAACACTTCTGTTTCAATGAGCCCAACACAATAAAACTAGGTATAACATACAGCAAAAGTTGTCAATGTAATATTCATTGCGACCACAGATTTCCATCTCATACATACAAAGAATGGTTGAAGCCATATATTTGCCAAATCAAACACAGAAAAAGCCATAGGAATCCACACCAGATGCTGGCCTAGGGTTTGTTTGTGCACAAGTAAATGTCATGACATGAAGGTTTGTTTTCAAAGACGGTAGCTTTTATTACTGGGATTTGTCCATTCTAGAAGATCAAAATTACCCAGCACCTAATCCCTTTTCAATGATATTTCCTCCTTCTTAGGCTGAATCATCTGTAAACTTTTCTACTGGATTTTGTTAGAAATGCCTCAAATAGATGCCTTTAAAAAGGGCAAATTCCAGAGTATAAGGAAAGGAAGGGAAGGATGGACATGAGGAGGCGAGAGAGAGAGAGAGA
>NC_034593.1:1825947-1859515 GCF_900095145.1 Mus pahari | reverse complement strand
AGAGAGAGAGAGAGAGAGAGAGAGAGAGAGAGAGAGAGAGAGGGAAAGAGAAAGAGGAGTAGCATTTATTTTTAGGGTTACATGGTGTGGGAGGGTGCATAAGATTGAATGATAAAATTCAAGTGATATCTAATCCTGAGCTTATGAAAAATTAATATGCCATCGGAGGAATCACAAGTATAGCTAAGATTAATGAAAGGCGCTTAAAACTTACAAGCACACAAACTGATTTGATTAAAAAATAATCTCACTAGTCATCCTGTAATATTCTTCAACTTATCCACATCTATTCTGTCAGATGGTTATGATTAAAAATAGGTCAATGGGAGGCTACTGATAGAAATCACATTCAAAATGCGCACACAATGAATAGTAGTGAGAATGCTCAGACAGTTTAAAATGAATAAAAGCATTTAATGAGCTTTGTTGGGGGATGCGGTGAAGTTTGGCTTCGGGAGGTGGGTGGGTACAATAAAGTGAAAAGGACAAGAATCTAGCATCTTACCAGGGTCTTTATTAGAGATTTTGCCTTCACTGTTGTCTCTCTTGTGTGCCTCTTTCTCATCATCCTCAGTCACTGTGGTAGGCTTCAGAGTGTCTCCTGCATCTTCACTGGGTTCTTCTGTTAAAAAAGCAGATGAGTGAGAAAAATTGTTAAGTCCAGAAATTGTACACTAATGCAAACTGGGTGACCTTTATCACACAGTTTATCCTCAAATTTTATCTATAAATTTTCAGCCCTTCTTCCTACTAAAGGAAATTATACATCGAAGCAGAAGTTTACATTAGAACAAACTAAGACCATCCCAGAGCAAATTTTGGTATTAAAAGGAAAGAAATCATTTTTTTAAAACCAGAGTTTAAGCTAAAAATGATAAGGGGAAAATGGGTGGAAAGCAGCTGTAATTTTTCAGCAACATCATCTTACTCCACAGACCTGAGGTCTCGGAATTAGAGCAAATCAGACACAGAAAAAATATTCTGTGAGGTAATATGGGAACAATGGTTTAAATAATGGACAGTCGTTCATCTTGCACTCAGACTTTAGATCTTAGATGCATTCCTTAAGATTTCATTAGATAAGAGTCACAAACTTCAGTTCCACTGGAGATTTGTTTGTGAAGCTACACAGGGTTTTGATATAGCGAGGTACTTGTAAGACAACTGTACCATTCCACACCTCATTCACAGGATCACACCAGCTAGATTACATGAAAATCCCCCTACTAACTCAAACCTAGTTAATTATTCTGTAAATCTCAGCCATGCCACTGCTGGTGGTTTAATCTGTTTAGGCAGTTAGCCTCTATACTGGGACTGCGCAGCACTCATCTGTGAAAGGCCCACTGTTCCCTTTCATCCTGTGATCATTTGTCTCCCAGTGTGATGATGTCACATTTTAATGAATTTTTAGCAATCTGAGTAATGCCAGATAACCAGGTTCACAACTCCCCACAGCAAGCCATGCTGTTTTCATTGCGGCACAAAAATATAAGGTATATTCCCCAGTTCAGTTAGGAATTACATAAATTAGGAGAAGAAGGTAAAATGGGATTTGGAGCACCAGGCTGAACAATTTCGTAAAAATCTTTAATGAGCATATAAATTAACCCTGGAAAGGCAAAAGGTCATCAGAACACATTTGCATACACTCTTCTATTTGCTTTTGATAAGCAAAGCTTTTATGCAGAGAACATGATACAATTAACCCTTCAATAACCATACAAAATGGTGCTATGGACATTTCAAGTGTCAAGCATTCACTGAAAATTACACACTGAATAAAATTTTCATTGCAAATGCTATAGTGATTGAAAGGGGGAAATGTGGCCTTCTCCACACCCCATGTTTTATTAATAACATTCTGGCAGCAGAATGAAATATCCACTGTCATAAGTAGCAGCTGAGCACAAAAAAAAAAAAAAATCTATTTGATGGTTCAGTTTTCAGCCATGCTCTGTAACTGTGTAAGCAAAAAGGAGAAATAGGACATCAAAATAAGAGCTGGGTTAAATTGAGAGTCCTCCAAAATAGGATAATCTGCATGCATGCATTTATTCCAGTGTTACACTTTGCACTCCACAGAGGGGAGCTGTGAGCGGGTTAACTTGGGGGGAAGGTGCCACATTTTGCAGAGGTGTGTGGACATTTCACTTTAAGAAGATACTCTTGGTGTTTTGTAGCTCTGTATTGCTTTCACCTACTGATGATAATCAGGAATCAGACTTCTCCCACGTTTCTCTTCCCAACAGCAGACCAGGCAGTGGGGACCATGGCTATGAGGGCTTCAAGAGCAGGAAGGCTGAGATGATACCGGATCAGGCTATGTCTCTGCCAAGTCCGTGCGTACACGAGACATGATATATCCAGTGCAGCCTCATGACAGCTCCTTCTCAACTCATCCTGAGAAAGGATGCTGGTTACTCTGAGTAGATTTACTAGACCTTGCCCCGAGGGCTAGAAAATGAGGTGTCAGAGTGCTACTGAGAGTCCTTATCTCCGGGGGACACAAAATTGTAAGGGCTATGGTTACTCCCATTAATAAAACATTGCGTGTCAGGAGAAGAAAAAAATTATGAAGGTACTAAAAAGCAGGCTACAGTATAATCTGGGTCTCGTCAGACAGATTTTGCAAGGTACTCTTCTTCATTTGCTGGTATGTGTTTCAAGTGTGAGAGAAATTCCCAGACATGTTCTTCTATACATCACTGTGGTGTCTGACCTCAGTCTGACCCTGGCAACAGTTTGTGAAATCTGAATGTGAACAAAGACTCTGTGTCCTCTGCAGGGAGAGATTGTGGGATAGACTCTCCCCATCAACTTAATGGCAAACAGCAGGTCGGAGGCAGTACCTTTGCCTGGCTTTTCCAAGCCACAACTCTGAGTGGCAGATTTGCCTGCCATGCCCCTGCTTCTGGGAGGTTCCCCCTCCTCTCTTTGCAGTTCTTTCTTTGAAGTAGGCAGGCAATTAGCTCTAATGCTCAAGCAATTCAGACCCGTTTTTGTGGTTTTGAAGGCGAAAGTTGTTTATTACAGGTAGGCTCTTTGGAGCCATAAGAACTTTGCAAATTTTTAATCATGCAAAAAAAGAAAAAAAAATCACAAGGTAATTTCTCCACACCATAAAGCTCCATATAAGTCAGAATAAAAGGTCACTTTCATACTCAAAGAGAGGTTTAGAAATAAATTTGACATTCATTATATAATTAGGCTTTAGAGTCAAAAGTAATGTGAAGAAACCACTTTCTCTAGCAAACCTTTAGGCTAGAATTGTGGGTGAGGAGTGGCTATATTCTAGTTTAGATGCCAGATTTCCTCAATTATAAAATATCACAAAATATAAAATTTCTTCTAGGAAAATTAGACACAACATGTTGATGTATTAAGAGAGCACCATAGAACTGAGGAGAATAAATATTTTAAATGAAATGCTAAACACGCAAAGCAGTTTTTTGAGAACTACTGCATTACATGCAACAGTAACAAAGAACATGATAGTTTTCCACAGTACCATTGTATTGACAGCATATGCACTTTTAGTCTCCTTTAACATCAAAGAATATGGAAAATAAAATACTTATTTACATGTTACATATTATGGTGTACACATGCTTGAACCTAAACCTTGAGTCAGTTTCCTCTAGAGTTTCCTAATTATCAGGAGAGAGAAAAGCTATTTTCATGTTTAAATGTTTCAGGAGACAAGAAAGAGAATGAAGTGCTATAATCTGCTATTATTACAGAAGCATGGGATGCTTAACTTAGCTTAGCATTTTAAACATGCCTAAAATGCTGGTCATATGTTTTTTCACATCCCCACATCAAACAGATTTAAAAGGTTTTGAGTGTTTAGGCTAGAATATTTCCATATGAATTATTAAAAAGTGGAAAATGGCTATTACTTGATCATACAATTTATAATGTACATCTTGAAGCATATATTAAAATCAATTCACTTGCATTTGTCTTTTATAGCAATTGGCACGGGCATACTTCAGTTATTTCAGTGTGTGTTTGTGTGCACATACTTGTATGTCTGCAAATGGGTGCATGCGTGAGAAGTCTGTATAGGTCAGAACAGAAAGGTGGACCCCATGGAACTAGAGCTAAAGATAGTCGTGAGCTGCCTTGTGGGTTTAGGTCCTAAACTTGGGTCTTCCAATAGCAATGTGTAATTTTAGCTGCTGAGCTAGCCTTGAACACTTCACTTTTAATTGCTAAGCAGCAATTGTACAAATCCATAGGATATGGTGTGGTACTTTGACACATGACTAGCAAGATAGTTTAGGCATGTAAAATGATAAAATCAGTTTAATTAGAGTTTCTGTCTCCATAAGTATTTAGAATTCTGGGTGTGTTGGGAACATCTTGCCCTAGTTCCCCATAAAATATAATGAAATGTTATAATCTATAGTCATATTGCAGTGCTAACATTAGAACTTACTCCTCTTGTCTAATCAAATCTAGGAATTTATTCCCTACCTAGTGATCACTGCTCTACAATCTTTTATGATATAAATCAATTTAGCTTCCACATCAGGGAGAACACATTGCATCCCTTTAAAAACATGTGAAGAGGAAGCAGAGGAGGATAACAACTCAAACACCTTCAGTTTTACAGTGAGCCTCTCCGTTTCAGACATACACTCATGAGAATTCATTCTACAAATCCTCTATGACATCCTTGTCCAGTCTCTTCCCATTCAACTCTATTCTCTCCTTGATGTACCTATGTCTAACTGTCCTCAACATTGAACTCCTGTGGCCTTCATCACCTATAGAAAAAAAAAATCTCAATCTTTTGCGAATAGCAAGCATACCTCCCCAACACCAGGTCCTGATCTATGTCCCAGAGTCAGCTTTCTTCAAATAATCTTTAATAAACTGCTTGAAAACTGTCTTGTCAGAGTCCCAGGTATCAGCACCACCTGGCATTGTTGAGCCCAGATATAAGGCTCTGAATTTAAGGCTTGAGTGAGGCCTGGCAAGTGTAAGTTCAACTCACATGATACTCCTGGCTCGGGTAGCACCTTACAGCGTTGTTTGTGACAGTCCCTGCTGTCCTTTGTGTTCTCTTGTGCACCCTGTAGCATTATTTCCAATAGCTGTGGATAGCCTATAGGTCCCCTTTTGTCCTTTTTTGACCAAGTACAACTTTTTCATGGGATAACTCCTTGCTTTTATTTTGTGTCCAGCTTAGAAAATAGTTTCAACATGTGGGGCAATCAGTTAAGAATAACCACTTCATAGGTTTCTTTTGTGCTAATGTATGAAAATCAACTAAAAGTGATTCTTACATAAACTATGTATTTAAAAATGAATGTTCTATCATCACTAGTATTAATCATTGTGTTCCTTATCAAATAAATGTTACCTGAGATTTGAACTAAAATCAATGTTTCTGGGTATATTAGGGAATTTCTTTCTGCTTTTTGATGTTAAATAACATTATATGTCAAAATTATCTGTATATCATCTATTTACACTAACAGGTAAATCGTTTATGATATAATATATATTTATATATGCATAAGTAAGCAAACATATCTGCTTAAAGTATTTGGAGTAGTATTTGGATCAAAGCAAACAACATGGCATGCTCAATTCAAACTTAACTTAGTTAAGAAATAAAATCAAAGGGAAGAAAAAGACAAGTTTAGATGTTACACAGTTCTTCCATTTCTCCTTAAAAAATTAAAATGGACTTCTGCTTTACTATTGTCTTCTCAATTTCTGTTTATTTTCTTTCTGCTGAATCACATTTATACATATTTTTCTTTTTAAAAAGTACCAAAAACAAACAAACAAGCAAACAAACAAAAGCTTGTTGCTTGGTTTCTATTCACATAACCACTCTTCTCTCAGAGTAAAAACACAGCTCAGTTCTTGTTCATCAGATGGTAATTTCCTTTTCTTGAAAATACAGCTCTTATGTACTTCCCTTTTGGGGCTGTCTGTGCCTCTTTGAACATTCCCTTCATTCCCCCATGGTGGGAGTCCCCACTATTTTACAACATTTACATATTATAATGCCTCCAGCCTCCTAAGGTAACCATATTAAGAATCATGGCATTACCCAGTACAGGGGAATGCCAGGGCCAGGAAAGGGGAGTGGGTGGGTTGGGGAGCAGGGTGGGAGGAGGGTATAGGGAACTTTTGGAGAGGAACTTAGGAAAGGGGATAGCATTTTAAATGTAAATGAAGAAAATATCTAATAAAAAGGAATCACCGCATTAAATTGTCTCATTTTGCACCGATTCCAAAATACATATCAAACTTAATGTGTCAGCTGTGAACTTGTGCCCTCACGTTAGCCAACCTTACTCCATTTTCTCCCAAGTTCATCAATTGACTTCACTCTGTGAACTTTCACCACAAATGATGTTTTTCTTGTGGTCACAACCATATTCAATCCATCAGCAAACTTCATTTCTAATTATTTAGTGAGTACTAAATGCTAAATAAAGTTGACCTCACTTCTTGCTTGAACTTTTTGCCTTTTGCTATGTCACTTAAGCCAACCCATCCATACACTGATTCAATTGATTAGATTACACCTATTTGGGGTGTGTACTATGCTTCTGTTTCCCTCACTCACCAATCTTCGCCCGTGTTAGCATTATTCAGCTCCTTGTAATAGAGCCAGATTTTCCCATCTTCATGGGAATCTATTTTTCCAGACTTTATTTCATAGCTTTCCATTTTAATGATTCAGGACTTAGCTCACTATAGCTTCTGAAGAAGTATCTCATCTGTTGCTCAAATTAAAGAGTCCTGGGACTCTGCCAGAATCCACTATCCTCTGGTGGATTGAAGATCTAATGCTTTTCATTTAGAGGTTTTAAATAAGGTTTGAAATTTTGCATTCTTTTTTTAAAAAATTAACATAACAAATTTATTTATGTGATATGTTAACTTACTATGTAAATATTTTATTTAAAATATAATTGCATCAACTCAGCCTCCACTTTCCTCCCTCCTATCTTCTGCCTTGTTCCTTCTCAAATCCATAGCCTCTTTTTCTTTCATTTGATTTCTACATATAACATTCATAATTATGTAAATATATGATGAGTCCATTTAGTATTGCTTGTAAGTATATGCTCACTTGGGGAGTACTGTAGGAAACCACAACTGGTCAAATTACAGAACGAAAACTGACCCTAGGTTGCCCATCCAAAATATATACATCTACAACTTAACTCTTGTGTCTAAGGCTCAGGAAACATTAAAGAAGATGGAATGGAAGGTATGTAAGCGACAGAAGCCAACTATTTTTCCTGTGAGGTTGTACACCCAGAAATGACAAGAAAACTACTCATGATACTTCAACAATATGGCTAACTAAATAAGGCCTGAACAAGCACAACAATAGAAGCTTTGCTAACATGAAGGTAATATTCACATGACTCACACTAAACAAAGAACTTTAATAACCAAAGATTGCTGGGACAGAGAGAATAAGCCTTCTGCAGGGATGATCACTCTGATTGCTTATCCAAATCAAGCAGTCAGTTTAGGGGTTTCATTCTTACAATACCTTAAGCTATGCCGTTCTATTTATGAGAAGACTCTTTTAAGAAGCTCTCTTCTACAGATCACCTGCTTCATATCCTTTACCACAGTTATCTGATTCTGAATATTTTTTTGTTCTTTGTTGCACAGAATTGATTTAAAAAAAAGATTTATTTATTTATTACATATAAGTACACTGTAGCTGTCTTCAGACAGATCAGTAGAAGGTATCAGATCTTATTACAGATGGTTGTGAGTCAGCATGTAATTGCTGGGATTTGAATCAGGACCTCTGGAAGAGCTGTCAGTGCTCTTAACCACTGAGCCATCTCTCCAGCCCCGCAGAACTGATATTTCACAGAAGGTTGCCCCTATGTCTTGCTCGTGCTGTGAGACGGATACAAAGATGTAACAATGGTGTGCAAAATGCACCCCTTTCAGTTTTGCTGAGAACCTAAAACTGATCTACAAACTAGATCCACTGAAATGTTTCTAAATATAGAATATACTTAATCATGCTTTTGTGAAGAACTGATCAAAGCAGTTCTGTGGCTCTTGTACCATAAATTATAGGAATGACATGTGCCTTTTAATTCATGACAAGGCTAGCTTCTAAGAGGAATAGGTATCATTACCTGAGGCTGCCTTCAGTTGCTGCTCTATAAGTTCGTCCTCACCAGTCCTGGCTCCCAAAGATGCTGTTTCTGTAAAAGACATCAGTGTAATGGGTAAAAATGTCATCAAAGATAGAAGTAATATCACAAGATCTCAAGTATGACTGCCATAGGGTGAGTAAGAGAAGGAGCTTATAAGAAGATGTAGCACCCTTTAAACTCTAGGAAACAGTCTTTGCAGAAATTATACTAGGACAGAATAGGCTGATATTTAAATACTGGTGATTAGCAAGACACAGAAAATACAACAGTATATAAAATCATAGTATCAGAAACTTTGGATTTTCATCTTTGAATTTTTATCTTTGGATTTTTACCCTTTGACTGAGGCTATCTACATATGATAATCATGGCACTTTATATCCACTATGAGGATCCCCTTTCTTATGAAGTATCCAATTGCAAAGAAAAGCCCCCAAAATGACAACTGGTGGATAAGACCATGGTAAAGGCCCCTGCATTTCAAAAGCAATCTGAAGAATGAATTCATCATTAGTCAATTCATATCTGTATTGGATTACAGGGCAGAAATGGCACAAACATACTGACTTGCTAGCTCAACCTTAAACATGAACAGCTATGTTTATATAATTTCCTTATTCACTTCTCTTATCTTGCATAGAGAAATAGTGGTATGCTACCAGAGGAGAAAGCAGTAATAAATATCACACAGCTACAAGCCCTGGGTCTTACAACAGTGACCGACCTACAATATGCACTAATACAATAGTGTTACGAATGTTATAGGCGTACCCAACCTTCATTTTTAAGCTGGATTTAAGGTCTATTCCATGATGGAACCCATAACTGACAATGTTAAAATGGACAAGAGCCTGAGACTATATAGATCATTCGCCTTATGGGAAAACTGACTACAGTTATTCTACCAAGGTAACCGAGCCATAAAATAATGCCTAATGATATCTGCTATACCCTCATCAGAGGAACTTCTTCTACTAACTGGTAATTAACAAACAGACTCATAGTTATAAAGAATGAAAGCCTCTGGAGCACTTAACCCTAAAGGTATGGCTTCATGAACACACCTCTGCCCTGACTTAAGGCTCAGGAACCTATGTGAAAGACTAGGAAGAAGAATTTTAATAGCCAGAGGTAGTGGATGATTCCCAGAGGGGAAAAAAAATATCTGGAAGACATAACAGGACTAATACTAGTATGAGAACAGCAATAGTACAGGTTCAAACTAACAAATCCCAGTGAGGAGAAGGGAAAGCAGACACAAAACCCACCCTAATATATGAAGCTGTTTGACACTGGTACCTGTATGGGAAGGGAAAACAAACTTTCCATAGCAGAGTTGCTCTGAGAATATCAACCACACTTCAGACCATCCACATAAACTATGCTCAGAAGTAGTTGGTGAATACAAATGAACTCCATGTTTTTAATGTACTTTCAGTTCTTTGGGGGGGGGGCATGATTTTTATTTGGTTTTATTTGCTTGGTTTGATCTTTATTTTCTGCTTTTATTTTGTTTTTGAGAAACTGGGAGAGAAAGAAAATGAAATTGGGTGAGTAGAAAGGAAGGCAAGATCTGAGAGGAGATGAAAGAGGGAAAACAATATGGTGAAAATATGATATACAAAACCTCTTAAATAAAAAAATTAAAAGAGGTGCTGACTCAGATGATAAGAGCATTGGCTTGTCTTCCAGGGGACCAAGATTCAATTCCCAGCACCCTCTTAGCAGCACTTAACTGTTTATGTCTAGTTCCAGGGTATCTAACATTCTCACAAACAGAGACACTCAGGCAAAACACCAATGCATATAATATATAAAAGATGTTTCTAAAAATTTAAAAGAAAAAATCACTAGACATTACAATATGTCTTTAATCTTTTATATTTTCTCCATTCTGAATCACTATCTTTTGTTCTCTTTTACAATGTATCTTGTCTTATGTCTCTTTTCCCTGATCTGTCTTTCTTTCTAGAGGTTAGTGTTCTCTTCTACAACACCAAATTTACTAGACACTCTTTTCTTTATAATCTGATGTTTCACTAACATTTCAACAGGTATCATTTAATGATATAAAATGTTGAGTAAAAATTCATGATTCCACCATTTTCCAGGTATAAGATCTCAGGTAAATTCTTTTCCTCTAGGTATGAATTCATTCCATTTAAAGGAAAGACATCACTATATTAATAGTAGATAATTCTAAGGGTAAATTCTTGATATAAGTAAAACTAAAGAGGTATAGTCTTCAAAGTCAGAAAAGACTAAGTGTGATTAATCTGTTTAAAAGGGTTTTCCCTTAGCTCTTAGCCTTTCAAAGTGATTCATACTTGTCTAATATGTTTAGGTAATAGCACCCCCAGCAATTATGAGTGCTTAAATTAAACAAATAATGAACCTTGAAAATATAAATTCATACCCAACCAATATTATATTTGCTATTTTTTCTCCTTTCTCAAAACCTTTGTTCTTTGGGTAGTAACCTATTTTAAAATAGTAAAATCAGAGTAAACTTATAAAACTTCCCTCAAACACACACAGAAATACTTTTCTTATAACCATGTCTTAAATTAATCTTGTAAGGAAGAATTTATCCTCTGTCCTTGCTCAGAAATCCTGGAGTGACTCCAAAATAGGTCACAGCCTTGATGAGTAGCCGACCTATCATTCAGGAAGCCATCTTCTTCCTCTTGCCTGAATGGCTTGAAGTCCTGGTCACCTTTGTTCCTTTGGATTTAAATGCCTGTTTTGTTCTCCAACTTTTAGCTTCCTATTCTTCTCTTAAAGTCAAAAGCAGATTCTCTCTAAACAATTGCCTTATACTTCTGTTTAGCACTGGCTACAGAAGATGGTGCTGAGTTTTGTATGATCTGTTCATATTTCCACACTATCCTCATATATGTCATATAAGGACAGAGACTGATATAACAAACAGTCCTATGAAAGTTGCTCATACACAAAATAGCTACATTCCAAACCAGAGTAGGCTGATCATGAGAAGTTATAATCAGTTCCCAATGTCCAAAGATTGATAATTATTTCCAGCCCAGAAAACAATCCTTGTTACACATATCAATATAGATATATAGAGATAAATATACAGATATAGATATAAATAAAAACTATGATTTCTAACAAAAACAAATACAGTAAATGAGCAATGACTTATGCCCCAACACATACTTTACTATATAGTTTAAATTCATTCAAAGTAGTCACCAATTGTACCCAAATGAATTTCACAAAATGATACTTCTTAACGACTAATAAAAACCAAACAATGACAGTTATCGTGCATATGTCTGCTAAGTAATATGTATGATATGATTGTAGAAGCAAGCATGTAATATAATAAAATCATGGGGAAAATTACTACTCCTCACTTTATATATGGGGAGTTAAACAGATTGATAACTTATCCTAGTTCTTGACAATAGAAACTCGTAGAATCTGGACTAAGAAACTCTTGTCTGTCTATTCTAGATGCTAAAAAATACTTAAATGGTCCAGATACAGTAGTACAATATTTAGAAGCCCATGAAGATTTCCCTAGGCCTACTGAAGACCAGAAACTCAGTAGAAATGAAAGAGAAACCATGTTCACTGGTCTTTTAAAACTCCTAATATTTGATACAATATGTATGCCTTGTTATTATAAAATGTAAGTAAATAGTTTGTGATTGGTTATATTTATTTTTCTGGAATCATATAGACCATAAAAATAAAAATGATTAATCTTACAAATTAAATACTGTAGCATGGAATCTGCTTCAATGTAAGCCACACTACAAATATGTTCAAAAGGAATGGAGTTCAGTGTGCCCCCGGGCCATTTTCAGAGCCTTCAGTGCTGGTTTTCTCCTTTATACAAATAATATAAATATTTTAATAAAGGAGCTTTTAACTTATCAACAACCTGATTAATTTGTACTTTTCTACCTATTTAAAATGAAATATTTAGAATGTAGTAACAATACATAACAACTTGCAATATTTCACTTCAATAATTGCTGTGTAATAACAAACTGACTGCTGTTAGCTGGATCTGTCACTTTGTGACTGATTTAATTAAATTAGTAGTGTGTGTCCTTTTTATTATAAGACCTTTTAAATGCTGCTAAAAAGAAATACCATTGAATTAGCTTATCTAAAATTCGGTTCTATCTTGTCAATTTAGTCATGATCACATATTTGAAAATAGAATCCAGTTATTCCATTTTTATTAACACAATGTAGGAACAATCAAAAACATTTTTCTTGTAATACGGTATTGATCATGGAAATCCACATTAACATCAGCAAGACATGTTGAAGCATTTGCTTGATGCCTGTCCTGACTGAGGCTTTGTTTATTCGCATTCAGTTACAGTTGACCAGTAATGGAGGTGTGGTTGGAAACCTCATGGTTCCATTTCAGAGACAGTTTTCTATGTACAATGTTACACAAACAGATTCTTTTAATATCCTATAGATAAATTTTCCTTCAATTTTGCAATTAATTTAAGTGTTCAGTCTTACCATGAGGGCCCCGTCTACAGACTCCTGAGAATGAAAGTTCTAACAAGTTCTCTCCTTCCTTTGTACAGACACTTCCTCTACAACCTGATCATCATGGGATTCTCATTTTCATTTTCTTTCTCTTAAACCATACTTATTTTAGAGAGTAAATTAATAGTTTTTTTGGCACCTAAATCACTACTTTCTGAAAGATTCTTTCTCCCCTGTTTATTGGAACATTAAAAAACTAATTGATACAAATCTCATGGTTTTCTTTCTATTTTATTGAAAATAGATTCTTCTCTCATACAACATATATTGACCACAGTTTTCCCTCCCTCCTGTCCTTGAAACTGTCTGCCACCTACCTTCTTTCCCAGTTCTACTCCCTCTCATTTTCCCCTGCGAAGAGAACAGGCCTCCAAGAGAACACAGCTGAACACAACAAAACACAAATACAGCAAGACAAGGCATATTGGACACTCAGGCCTAAAGAAGACACAATGGTTCTCCCTGTAAAACCACAGTCACATGATTAACTCAGTGGGTCACAAAGCAAAACAAAATGGCATGAGAGTGGCAAAGGGATTTAAGGAAAATGGAGAGATAGGTGCAATAGGAAGAAAAGAAGAGAGGGCATGGTTACAGTAATTATCATGTATTCTATACATGCATTAGGATGTGAATAAGAGAACATTGATTAATAAAAATCTACTTTTATTTAAGCAAAAAAAGTGAAAGTTCATGACTTAAAAGGGGAATGAAGAATTTACTGTTGAGCTGACTGAATCTAAACTAAATCATGGTTTTTAATCTCTTGCTCTCTCTTTATTATAAGTTATATCATCACTGTTATGCATAGAGTGAACACAGCATATTATACATACACAGAGAACATACAAATATGTATATATGTAATTATATATTTACATTTTTTATGCTAGTCACACTTAGGCATATATTGGAGACCTGTGGAACATATCATTGCACATATCTTCTCTGTTTTCCTACAAAATTCCCACCTCTTACCCCCACACTACTTTGCTAACACATTAAACAGTAATGTATATCACTATTTTTAGTGAAATCCATAGCATTTAAAAGAAGACATATGCCAGAAAATAAGTAAACATTAAGCCAACTGTTTTAACATAGTAGAAAAAATTATCTTTCTGCAGTCTCTAGTATCACTTCAAAACCCCAGTTACTGTATACAGTAAGAAAAGTTCACTTTTAAGTATGGAAACAATTCACACTTCTAAAATAGGACAGATTTCAACCAAACTTCACTCCACAGCCAGTGTAGATACTTCCTCTCCTCCCACTTTCCATATGGAAGTTCTCTGTGCTCTATCAGAACCCTGAGACTCACTGTGCAGCTATGTTCAAGACTGAATACAAGAGAAGACATTCACACATCTCCAGTTTTCATAAAGTAAGTTAGCATTTATTTGCAGGAAATTAGGGAGTCTGCAAGCATAGAGCAGATTTCCTTACCCAATCCTCAGTCATCTGCCGCATAAGCGTTACTGCTTTTAGGAAAGAGATGAGACATCAAAGCTCAGACATTGGAAAAACGCCATTTTTTTTTCCAATGGCACAGAAAGGCAGTGGGTGTGTTTTGGAGGAGTCAGTCTGATTCTAAAGCTCTGTCCTTCCTGCCCTGGACCATGTGCCCCAGGCATCCCCTAGGAGACCTCAGTCAGGAATCTTAAGAACTCATTTTTTTCCTTCCAAAGACAGTATAAGCTCCTTCAAAGCAAATTCATCTTAACAAGATTAGTATTTAGAAGATATATGAAATTGTACATTTATTACTATCAGGGTCATTCACATTTTGAGACAGAGCTTAGAGCTGGCTAGGGCATTGCAAACATGCCCCAATAAAGAGAGTTTACAGTGAGACATGGTTGCAAGTGTCTTCTCCCGCCGTTGCTTATACTCATGAAGAGTGCTCTTCTCAACAGCTGAGTGATTCAGTGTGTTGCTACAGGGTTATGAGTAGCTAAGTAACCTTATCCTTGTTGAACTATTATTGAGCATTCTCCTGAATGATTTCTTCCAATCAATGAAAGACTGAAGTGTACTGGATAGTGCTATGTCAATTACCTGAATGTGCTTATTGTAAGTATTTGTTTTCTTGGGAAAACTAAAGCTGTTTTACTTTGTCATCATTTATTTTACCCAGAAATAGTTTTTTTATTGGATGAAAAGAAGGTATCCTGAGTCTTCCTCAATCCAGAATATTTAATCATTATTTTTTACTTCCTACATTAATTGTAATTGACATCAAGGAATTTACTAAGTCCTTGATATCAATTCACCTCAATAAATTACTCAGATGTGTTCCTAATGTCTTATGCTGTAAAGTGCTCTAACTGAATAATTTTTTTCTTAAGTTTACTAGTTCTGATACCTTTTTTCATGGGAGATTCTGTTTCACTCTTGCTTAGAAATTAGGTCAAACTTCATCCCTTCTTAGAATGGGGAACAAAATATCCTTGGAAGGAGTTAAAGAGACAATGTTCTGAGCTGAGACTGAAGGAAGGACCATCCAGAGATGGCCCCACCCGGGGATCCATCCTATATACAACCACCAAACCCAGACACTATAGCATATGCCAACAAGATTTTGCTGACAGGACCCTGATATAGCTGTCTCCTGTGAGGCTTATGCCAGTGCCTGGCAAATACAGAAGTGGATGCTCACAGTCATCTATTGGATAGAAAAAAGGGTCCCCAATGAAGGAGCTAGAGAAAGTACCCAAGGAGCTAAAGGGGTCTGCAACCCTATAGGAGGAACAACAATATAAACTAACCAGTAGCCCAGAGCTCCTCCTGTCTCTAGCTTCATATGTAGCAGAGGATGGACTTGTTGGTCATCAATTGGAAGAGAGGTCTGAGGTCTTGCAAAGATTATATGCCCCACTACAGGGAAATGCCAGGCCAGGAAGCAGGAGTGGCAGGTTTGGGGAGCATGGGGAGTAGGGAGAGTATAGGGGATTTTCAGAGAGGAAACTAGGAAAGGGGATAGCATGTGAAATGTATAAAATATCTAATAAAAAAAGAAATTAGACCAAATGTCCATGATCTCAAGGTAAACATTATGTTTTGCTCCCTTCTTTCACATGGTTGCCTGGTTACTTCGTCTTTATGGAATCCATTGCAATGTCTATGTTGCTATTGCTGAACTCACTGACAGAAATCACTTCCTTCAGCTGTGGGCTCATTGGTGAGCCAGCCAGGCTGAAATGGACAAACTTCCAATCCAGTTGTTACAAAGACTGCCCTGGTTAAACTATACTAGGCACAAAATCAAACCAAAAGCAAAGAACTGAGATTGGACTGGAGGAGGGGATTGGTGAGGGCAGAAAGTGAATAGCGAGGGTTGAGAAAAGAGAGTAGTTGGGATATATTATTGACATGATTAAACTGTCAGACAAGAAAATCAATCACTAAGTTTCCTAAAATACATTAAGGTAAGGTATTAAAAACGGAAAGTCACATTGAGGAGTACTGACTGAAATAATGGAAAAACAGTGCTTTTGCTCGCCAAGAGTTCCCTGGCTTTCAGAACATAAGATAATAAACAAATAAGTTTACAATCTACATAAATTTGGTACTCGTGATTTTTGGATTCCACCTCCTTTATTTTGCTCATGTACATTGGTGCTATAAGCCTTTCTTGACAATGCCACTATTATCCTTTTGATCATTTGAGAATTTGAGAAAGTCTCATTTTGTAGAACTGGATGATCTGGAACTTCTACATAGATCAGGCTGGCCCTGCATTCACAGAAGTCTACTTGTCTCTGCCACCCAACCAACAAGATATATGAAGTGTTCCACCCACCATACCTTGTTATTATTAGTTGTTGACTATTTTGGAAACAGCAATTATTAGCAAGGCTCTGTACTGATATTCTAAACTACACAGCTTGAACTTTTCCCCCAATTTTTTATTAGGTGTTTTCTTCATTTACATTTCAAATGCTATCCCGAATGGCCCTCCCCACCACTGCTCCCCTACCCACCCCCTTCCACTTCTTGGCCTTGGTGTTCCCCTGTATTGGGGCATATAAAGTTTGGAAGACCAAGGGGCCTCTCTTCCCAATGATGGCTGACTAGGCCATCTTCTGCTACATATGCAGCTAGAGACATGAGCTCTGGGGGTACTGGTTTGTTCTTATTGTTGTTCTACATATAGGGTTGCAGACCCCTTTGGAGTCTTGGGTACTTACTCTAACTACTCCATTGGGGACCTGTGTTCCATCCGATAGCTGACTGTGAGCATCCACTTATGTTTGCCAGGCACTGGCATAGCCTCACAAGAGACAACTATATCAGTGTCCTTTCAACAAAATCTTGCTGCCATATGCAATAGTGACTGTGTTTGGTGGCTGATTATGNGATGGATCCCNGGGTGGGNCAGTCTCTGGATGGTCCATCCTTTNGNCTNAGCTCCAAACTTTGTCTCTGNAGCTCCTTCCATGGGTGTTTTGCTCCCAGTTCTAAGAAGGGGCTAAGTGTCCACACTTTAATCTTCTTTCTTCTTGAGTTTCATGTGTTTTGCAAATTGTATCTTGGGTATTCTAAGTTTCTGGGTTATTCACTTATCAGTGAATGCATATCATGTGAATTCTTTTGTGATTGTGTTACCTCACTCAGGATGATACCCTCCAGATCCATCCATTTGCCTAAGAATTTCATAAATTAATTGTATTTAATAGCTGAGTAGTACTCCATTGTGTAAATGTACCACATTTTCTATATCCATTCCTCTGTTGAGGGACATCTGGGTTCTTTCCAGCTTCTGGCTATTGTAAATAAGGCTGCTATGAACAAAGTGTTCTTATTACCAGTTGGAACATCTTCTGGATATGTGCCTAGGAGAGGTATTACTAAATACTCCAATAGTACTATGTCCAATTTTCTGAGGAACCACCAGACTGATTTCCAGAGTGGTTGTACAAGCTTACAATCCAACGAGCAATGGTGGATTGTTCATCTTTCTCCACATCCTTGCCAGCATCTGCTGTCACCTGAGTTTTTGATCTTAGCCATTCTGACTTCTGTGAGGTGGAATATCAGAGTTGTTTTGATTTGCATTTCCCTGATGATTAAGGATATTTAACATTTTTTTCAGGTGATTCTCTGTCATTTAATACTCCTCAGTTGAGAATTCTTTGTTTAGCTCTGCACCCCCTTTTTTAATGGGGTTATGTGATTTTTTTTTGGAGTTCACCTTCTTGAGTTCTTTATACATATTGGATATTAGTCCCCTATCTGATTTAGGATTGGTAAAGATCCTTTTGCAGTCTGTGTGGTGGCCTTTTTGTCTTATTGACAGTGTCTTTTGCATTACAGAAGCTCTGTAATTTTATGAGGTCCCATTTATCAATTCTCAACCTTACAGCACAAGCCTTTACAATTCTATTCAGGAATGTTTCCCCTGTGCCCATATTTTCAAGGCTTTTCCCCACTTCTACCTCTATAAGTTTCAGTGTCTCTGGTTTTATGTGGAGTTCTTTGATCCACTTAGACTTGACCTTAGTACAAGGAGATAAGAATGGNTCAATTCCCATTCTTCTACATGATAACCACCAGTTGTGTCAGCACTATTTGCTGAAAATGCTCTCTTTTTTCCACTGGATGGTTTTAGCTCCCTTGTCAAAATCAAGTAACCATAGGTGTGTGGGTTCATTTCTGGGTCTTCAGTTCTATTCCATTGGTCTACCTGTCAATCCCTATACCAGTACCCAAACAGTTTTTATCACAATTGTTCTGTAGTACAGCTTAAGGTCAGGCATAGTGATTCCACCAGAGATTCTTTTATCATTGAGGAGAGTTTGTGCTATCCTAGGCTTTTAGTTATTCCAGATGAATTTGCAAATTGCCCTTTCTAATTTGTTGAAGAATTGAGGTAGAATTTTTATGGGGATTGCATTGAATCTGTAGATTGCTTTTGGCAAGATAGCCATTTTTACTATATTGATCCTGCCAATCCAGGAGCATGGGAGATCTTTCCATCTTCTGAGATCTTCTTTGATTTCTTTCTTCAGAGACTTGAAGTTCTTATCAAACAGATCTTTCACTTCCTTAGTTAGAGTCACTCCAAGGTATTTTTTATTATTATATTTATATTATTTATATTATTATATTATATTTATATTATTTGCGACTATTGTGAAGGGTGTTCTTTCCCTAATTTCTTTCTCATCTTGTTTATCCTTTGTGTAGAGAAAGGCCATTGATTTGGTTGAGTTAATTTTATATCCAGCTACTACACTGAAGCTGTTTATCAGGTTTAGGGGTTCTCTGGTGGAATTTTTAGGGTCACTTATATATACTATCATATCATTTGGAAATAATGATGTTTTGACTTCTTCTTTTCCAATTTGTATTATTTTCACCTCCTTTTGTTGTCTAACTGCTCTATCTAGGACTTCAAGTACTATTTTGAATAGGTAAGGAGAAAATGGGCAGCCTTATCTAGTCCCTGATTTTAGTGGGATTGCTTCCAACATCTCTCCATTTAGTTTGATGTTGGCTACTGGTTTACTGTAGATTGCTTTTTATTATGTTTAGGTATGGGCCTTTAATTCCTGATCTTTCCAAGACTTTTATCATGAATGGGTGTTGGATTTTGTCAAATGCTTTCTCAGCATCTAANCCAGAGATTCTTTTATCATTGAGGAGAGTTTGTGCTATCCTAGGCTTTTAGTTATTCCAGATGAATTTGCAAATTGCCCTTTCTAATTTGTTGAAGAATTGAGGTAGAATTTTTATGGGGATTGCATTGAATCTGTAGATTGCTTTTGGCAAGATAGCCATTTTTACTATATTGATCCTGCCAATCCAGGAGCATGGGAGATCTTTCCATCTTCTGAGATCTTCTTTGATTTCTTTCTTCAGAGACTTGAAGTTCTTATCAAACAGATCTTTCACTTCCTTAGTTAGAGTCACTCCAAGGTATTTTTTATTATTATATTTATATTATTTATATTATTATATTATATTTATATTATTTGCGACTATTGTGAAGGGTGTTCTTTCCCTAATTTCTTTCTCATCTTGTTTATCCTTTGTGTAGAGAAAGGCCATTGATTTGGTTGAGTTAATTTTATATCCAGCTACTACACTGAAGCTGTTTATCAGGTTTAGGGGTTCTCTGGTGGAATTTTTAGGGTCACTTATATATACTATCATATCATTTGGAAATAATGATGTTTTGACTTCTTCTTTTCCAATTTGTATTATTTTCACCTCCTTTTGTTGTCTAACTGCTCTATCTAGGACTTCAAGTACTATTTTGAATAGGTAAGGAGAAAATGGGCAGCCTTATCTAGTCCCTGATTTTAGTGGGATTGCTTCCAACATCTCTCCATTTAGTTTGATGTTGGCTACTGGTTTACTGTAGATTGCTTTTTATTATGTTTAGGTATGGGCCTTTAATTCCTGATCTTTCCAAGACTTTTATCATGAATGGGTGTTGGATTTTGTCAAATGCTTTCTCAGCATCTAATGAGATGATCATGTGGTTTTTGACTTTGAGTTTGTTTGTATACTGGATTACATTGACTGATTTCCATATATTAAACCATCCCTGCATCCCTGGAATGAAGCCTAGTTGGTCATGATGGATGATTGTTTTGACATGTTCTTGGATTCGGTTAGTGAATATTTTATTGAGTATTTTTGCATCGATATTCATAAGGGAAATAGGTCTCAAGTTCTTTATCTTCATTGGATATTTATGTGGTTTAAATATCAAAGAAATTGTGGTTTCATAGAATGAATTGGGAAGAATACCTTCTGCTTCTATTTTGTGGAATAGTTTGAGAAGAACTGGAATTAGGTCTTTTTGAAGGTCTGACAGAACTCTGCACTAAACCCATCTGGGCCTGGGGTTGGTTTTGTTTTTTGTTTTTTGTTTTTTGTTTTTTGTTTTTTTTTGGTTAGGAGACTATTAATGATAGCTTTTATTTCTTTAGGGGATTTAGGACTGTTTAGGTCATTATTCTGATCCTGATTTATCTTTGGTACCTGGTATCTGTCTAGAAATTTTTCCATTTCATCCAGGTTTTCCAGTTCTGTTGAGTATAGCCTTTTGTAGAAGGATCTGATAGTGTTTTGGCTTTCCTCAGATTCTCTTGTTATGTCTCCCTTTCCATTCCTGATTTTGTTAATTAAGATGCTCTCACTGTGCCCTCTAGTGAGTCTGGCTAAGGGTTAATGTATCTTGTTGGCTTTTCTCAAAGAACAAGCTCCTCTTTTGGTTTATTCTTTGAATAGTTCCTTTTGTTTCTACTTGGTTGATTTCACCCCTGAGTTTGATTATTTCCTGCTGTCTATTCCTCTTGGGTGAATTTGCTTCCTTTTGTTCTAGAGCTTTTGGGTGTGCTGTCAAGCTGCTAGTGTATGCTTTCTCTAGATTTTTTTTTGGAGGCACTCAGAGTTATGAGTTTTTCTCTTAGGAATGCTTTCACTGTGTCCCATAAGTTTGGTATGCTGTGGCTTCATTTTCATTAAACTCTAAAACATCTTTAATTTCTTTCTTTATTTCTTCCTTAACCAAGTTATCACCGAGGAGAGTGTTATTCAGTTTCTAAGTGAATGTTGGCTTTGTATTATTTATGTTGTTGTTGAAGATCAGCCTTACACCATGGTGGTCTGATAGAATGCATGGGATAATTTCAATATTTTTGTATCTGTTGAGGCCTGTTTTGTGATCAATTATATGGTCAATTTTGTTTTAGTATAAAATGTTCTGTAGACATCTGTTAAATCCATTTGTTTCATAACTTCTGTTAGTTTCACTGTATCTCTGCTTAGTTTCTGTTTCGAGGATCTGTCCATTGATGAGGGTGGGTGTTGAAGTCTCCCACTATTATTGTGTGAGGTGCAATGTGTACTTTGATCTTTAAACTTTCTAAATGAATGTGGATTCCCTTGCATTTGGAGCATAGATATTCAGAGTTGAGAGTTCATCTTGGAAGATTTTACCTTTGATGAGTAGGAACTGCCCCTCCTTGTCTTTTTTGATAACTACGGGTTGGAAGCTGATTTTATTCGATATTAGAGTGGCTACTCCAGCTTGTTTCCTCAGCTTTGTTTCCCTGAGATGGCTTGCCTCTAAGCAGCAAAATGTTGGGTCCTGTTTGTGTAGCCAGTCTGTTAGTCTATGTCTTTTTATTGGGACATTAAGTCCATTGATATTAAGAGATTTTAAGGAAAAGTAATTTTTGCTTCCTGTTATTTTTGTTGTTAGAGTTAGGATTTTGTTCTTGTGGCTGTCTTCTTTTAGGTTTGTTGAAGGATTATTTTCTTGCTTTTTATAGGGTGTAGTTTCTGTCCTGGTATTGGAGTTTTTCCATTATTATCCTTTGAAGGGCTGGATTCCTGGAAAGATATTGTGTCAATTTGGTTTGGTCATGGAATACTTTGGTTTCTCCATATTTGGTAATTGAGAGTTTTTCTGGGTATAGTAGCCTGGGCTGGCATTTGTGTTCTCTTATGGTCTATATAACTCCTTTCAAGGATCTTCTGGCTTTCATAGTCTCTGGTGAGAAGTCTGGAGTAATTCTAATAGGTCTGCCTTTACTTGACCCTTTTCCCTTACTGCTTTTAATATTCTGTCTTTATTTAATGTATTTTTTGTTCTGATTACTATGTGTCAGGAGGAATTTCTTTTCTGGTCCAGTCTATTTGTAGTTATGTAGGCTTCTTGCATGCTCATGGGTATATCTTTCTTTAGGTATGGGAAGTTTTGTTCTATACTTTTGTTCATGATATTTGATGAAGTTGAAAATTCTTCATTCTCATCTACTCCTATTATCTGTAGATTTGGTCTTCTCACTGTGTCCTGGATTTCCTCGATGTTTTGAGTTAGGATCTTTTTGCATTTTGCATTTTGCATTTTTTTTTTTTTTGATTGCTGTGTCCATGTTCCCTACGGAATCTTCTGCACCTGAGATTCTCTCTTCCATCTCTTGTATTCTGTTGCTGATGCTCACATCTATGGTTCCTGATTTCTTTCCTAGGGTTTCTATCTCCAGAGTTGTCTTCCTTTGGGTTTTCTTTATTTTTTCTACATCCATTTTTAGATGCTCGATGGTTTTGTTCAATTCCATCACCTGTTTGTTAGTGTTTTCTTGTAGCTCTTTAAGGAATTTTTGTGTTTCTTCTTTAAATGCTCCTGGCTGTTTACCTGTGTTTTCCTATATTTCCTTCTTAAAGTCCTCCATCATCATCATCATCATGAGAAGTGACTTTAGATCCATGTCTTGCTTTTCTGCTGTGATGGTGTATCCAGGACTTGTTATGGTGGGAGAGATTGGTTCTGATGATGCCAAATAACCTTGATTTCTGTTGCTTATATTCTTATGATTGCCTCCTGCCATCTGATTATCTCAAGACTTGCTGCCCTCAATATATCTGATTGGAGCCTGCCCTTCCTATAATCCCACTTGATTCAGGACTCCTCAGAGTCTAGCTTTCTCTGTGATCCTTTGATTGTGAGCTCCTGTGAACCTGAGATTCTGGGTGTGTCAGAGTTCTTGGAAGTCAAGCTCCTCTGAGACCCTGATACACTGGTGTGTCCCAGCTCCTGTTATCCTAGAATGCTGTTGTCCTAAGATCCTGGGTGTGTTACAGTGCCTGAAAGTGGTGTCTACTTTGAGGACTGTGGAGCAGTATGGTCTGTTTGAAACTAAGGTAAACCTGAACTGATCAAAAGGAACCTGAGCTTCTGTTCAGGAAGGGCTCCTGTGTCCTTGTTCCTGGTGTCACAGGCCGGTCAAATTGGATTGGAACTGATGTTGTGTTCCACTGACCAGTGATCCTAAGATCCCGTGGAGAGTCCTCTAGGGACCATGTCGGGTGTCCTCTAGGGACCATAGGGTTGTTTGCAGGCTCTGCACCTAAGGTGATCTGGTGCTGGTGCCCAGCAGAAGGGACTTGTGCCCGTGGTCAGGCCGGTTTTCTGCTTCCCTACTGCTGACTCAGGTCCCATGCAATTGGATTGGAACCAATGCTGTGTTCTGCTCACCAGTGATCCTAAGATAGTGTGGAGAGTCCTCTAGGGACCATGGGGGTGTCTGCTGACTCTGCGCCCAAGGTGACCCAGTGCTGACTCAGACCAGAAGGGGAGCTTGAACTTTTAAAACAAGAACTTAAGGATATTTTACATGTTATAATGAAAATTTTCTTCTTCTTCTTTTTTTAATCAGTGGAAAAATTCCTTTTCTAATCTTTAAGAGGGAGATCAGAATATTTCCTCTCAGGATACCATATGTTGTGATTTTAAGACCATATTAAGTGACTCTTTACCAGTTCATGGTAATCAAGAAAAATAAATAAAATCTATGCATATTCCTTTCTAAATTCATAAGGCTTAAACAGATGAACATAAGTATAGAATTCATTAATAATTACTTTTTTCTACTTTGTGACTTACATACAACCATGTAAGAAAACCTTCAGATTAACTAGAGCAATTTTGTTTTTCCAACAATAAAATTATTAATTTTCCATTAATACTTGATTTAGAAAAGTTTTCTAGATTACATATTTTCATAATTGAAAACTTTCTTTGTATAACCGTATTAGCAGACGTTGACTTCTTGTAGTTATATAGTAAGTATTATACACACAGCATTTGTCTAGCAGGAAGATGAATCTGGAGGGAAAAAGGTAGACTGGATTATAAGGAAGAAGATCAGAAAGACTTCAGTGGAGCCAAGAGTGGAAAGTGTAATTTGGGGACAGGCTATGAATTTTTGAGTCAACATTTGGGAATAACCATGAAATAAATATTCATTTAATAAGTCACTTTGTCATTCCCTCATTAGTGAGCAACAGACTAACGAGACTTGCCACATTGCTTTCTTTGGACTATGTTAGCAGTAGGAAAATAAATTGTTTCTGAAAAACAAACAATTTATTTCCCTCTTGACTGAGTGTACGTGTTGGCAAGGGGTTCCTAGATCTTGTGAAAATGAAATTTTTAAACATGGTGCTAAATTCATATTTTCATCTTTAGATTGCAATTTGGAAATGAAAGATACAGGCAGTTTTGTTATAAATAAATAACAATAAAATGTCTTCTATTTTTTGAATATACTAGTTTCCAGAAGAGATTATGGAGAAAGGCTAAAGGCCAATTTTATTAGAAAGAATAGGGATACAAATACATTCAAAACTGGAGTAAGATAGATGACAAGGTTGTTGGGTGTATGCATAGGCATATACAGGAAGATGTTTACTATAACTTGAAGTGGACAGAAATAAATTTCGTAAGAGAAGGCTGAAGAAAGCATTAGTAAATGACATCTATGAATAAGTGACCAAGCACATGAAGAATGTCTACAGTGTGTAAGATGACAACCAAGGGCTAAGATTCAAAACACACACACACACACACACACACACACACACACACACACACACCAAGAAATAAATGACCCTGGAAGATAAAGAGGGTGCTAAGAGATGTTGACAAAGGCCAAAGAGGGAAGCACATGTCCCTAGAGAACCCAGCTAACCATTGGCCAACAGAGAAGAACATTTCCAGAAATTTAAGTCACAAATACAAAACCACAGGTAAGTATAGCTCTTATCCTTCATCAAAAAAAAAGTTTCTTTTGTTCATTGACAGAGACTGTTATAGACAGCCCAGGCACCATTTGATACATCTACAATACGACTATACCTTAGACTCTGGGAATATCACAGAAGAGTGAGTAGAAATGTTCTAAGAGTCAGAGGAAGACCAGGAGAGGTTGTCTGGTGTAAGATATTGTCTTCTCTATATGATAGGAATGTTCACCAGGAAATCTCAAAAATATGGTTCCCTAACAAGATCTGCAAAATGACTATACCGGTTGACATTCCAATGTGAATGGAGAAATCTCACAAGGCTCTACCTCTACATAAGAGCTATGGTAAGCGAATGGTTGCTGAAAGAGGGAGAATCAGTCTTCTCTAGGGACAATCCCCTTGATATATCTCTAATTTTAAGAGATCAGCCCTAAAGATATGTGAGCAACACTAAATTAACAGTGTGTGTATGTGTGCATGTGCATGTGTGAATGTATAGTATGGAAAACAGGGGAAAAGTTGGAGAGAGAGGAAGGGGGAAGGAAAATTGCACATGCAGTGCTCATATATGAAATTCTCAAAATAAATTGAAAATAAGACCACTGATGGTAAAGTAAAAAGGATGACCTACAGAGGTGGTGCTGGAAGGAACTCATCAATCTTATAAAGGAGAAGTAGATAGGACTTACCAGTGAGTGACTTGATGCAGACAGAGAGGGCATGAGAGGAATGGAGGATACTGTCTGTAGCCTAACACATAAAATGGAGATTCTATGGATACAGAAACTGTGGTACATTTACACAATGGAGTACTACTCAGCTATTAAAAACAATGAATTTATGAAATTCTTGGGCAAATGGATATATCTGGAGGATATCATCCTTAGTGAGGTAACCCAATCACAAAAGAAGTCACTAGATATGCACTCACTGATAAGCGGATATTAGCCCAGAAACTTAGAATACTGAAGATACATTATGCAAAACAGAAGAAAACCAAGAAGGATGACCATTGTGTGGATACTTCATTCCTCCTTACAATAAGGAACAAAATACTCATGAAAGGATATAGGTACAGAGACAAAATTTAGAGCTAAGATGAAAGAAGGATGGACTATCCAGAGACTACCCCATCCGGGAATCCATCCCATCATCAGCCACCAAACCTAGATACTAATGCTCATGCCAGCAAGATTCTGCTGAAGGGACCCTGATATTGCGGCCTCTTGTGAGGCTATGCCAGTGCCTGGCAAACACTGAAGTGGATGCTCACAGCCAGCTATTGGATGGAACACAGGGTCCCCAATGGAGGAGCTAGAGAAAGTACCCAAGGACCTGAAGGGGGCTGTAACCCTGTAGGTGGAACAACAATATGAACTAACCAGTACCATCTGAGCTTGTGTCTCTAGCTGCATATGTAGCAGAAGATGGCCTAGTCGGCCATCACTGGGAAGAGAGGCCCCTTGGTCTTGCAAACTTTATATGACCCAGCACAAGGGAAGGCCTGGGCCAAGTAGTGGGAGTGGGTGGGTAGGGGTGCAGGGGTGGGGGGGTATAGGGACCTTTTGGGATAGCATTTTAAATGTAAATAAAGAAAACAATAATTTAAAAAAAGAAAAGACAAACAACAACAAAAAAATGAATACAACTGGGTGGAGACCATTATGTTAAGTGAAATAAACTATATTCAGAAATACAAAAAAAAATGGAGATTCTACTTCTTAACTTGTAGAAGAACACAGCTGGGGTGCTTTGAAGAGAGGAGAGGACTTAGATTCATAGGTCTGAATGTTTGGGGTTGCAATGTTCTATTTACATATTCAAGTAAATCACATAGGCAAGAGAATGAGAAGGTGTATATACACTTAGATAGATAAGAGAAACAGAAGGAGGAGAGACCATGAGAACTTTGAAATAAGACTGCATATTGTCTAGAGTATAAAGCCTAAAATAGAGCCTATGGTATACATCTATTCATAAAGACACAGTGAATATTAGAAAAGTTCACCCTGGGACAATGAAGAGCTTTATTGTTCTCCATAAGTAGAGTTGCCAACCTTTCAGAAAAAAAAAAATCATCTTTAAAAACCTAATCAATTTTAAGTCAGCTTTATAACTATATTTCCTATTTTTCATTTTCTGTAGTAAAGGCATTCTCCTCATTGTCTGCAGAGGAACTGGACGTGTTCAGTCAGTCATTTCCAAATAAGCAGGAACCAGTGAAAAGACCTGAGAAAGAATAGAGGTGGGGAAAAGGACATGGAGAAGGGAGGGAGGCAGCAGGGAAGGAGAGGGTTGGAGAAGAAAGGGAGATAGGAAGGTGGAGGGGCTAGGTCTATGCTGCAATCACCAGAAATATCTTAGAACTAAGCAAGCATAAGTTTTCAAAAAAAATAAAAAAACTTTATAAATCTGAAATTAACAACTCCAAATATTTGGAAGAAACAGGACTCTTAGTAAGTTTGCCTAATTTATTTATGACCAGATTTCAAAAGCAAAAAGTGATAAAAACTAAAGAACGTTTAGAGATGGTGCTTTCAAGAGAATAGGACTGAGTTTCAGAAAATAAAGAGAGGTAAGGGAAAACAAAGGAACACTAAAACAACAAACACAAAAACAGAATCCTAAAGTTCTAAAATAATATTTTCCTTGCTGTATGGATTGTAGAACACACATTTCTAATGTGGTAAACAATTTGAGCCAATATAGCTTATCTTTTGAGAATGTTTGACAATATAATTAAATAGGAATGAGAGAACTGAAAATGTATTTAATGAAATAAAATCAGGTACATGGGAATAAGTTGCACCTTTCATATGGCAAATGTTTCTGTACCTTTTCTTTCCTTTCCTTTCCTTTTCTTTTCTTTTCTTTTCTTTTTTTTAATTTAATTTTATTTATTTATTTATTTTTTTTCGAGAAAGGGTTTCTCTGTATAGTCCCGGCTGTCCTGGAACTCAGTTTGTAGACCAGGCTGGCCTTGCCTGCCTCTGCCTCCACAGTGCTGAGATTAAAGGCGTGGGCCACCACGCCCGACTGTACCTTTTCTAAATGTCTAACTTCTCTTATTCTGATCTTCACAGACATCTTATTATAGGAATATTCTAGAACTTTGTTTTCAGAGAGAGGAAAAGAGACCTCATATGACTGGCAAGGGTGATTAATATGCTCAGCTCTGTGCGTTATCAAGAAGTACTAGCATTATAGAGGTAGAATGCCAGAGGATGAGGCCAAAGGCAATATAGCCAAACAATTTTTTAGTCGTTTAATCACTGATCCTCCATTTCTTCTATGATGCCTTTGAAAGAGAGCTTCACTGTGCTCACAGTTTGGTGTTCAGCCATTCTGTCTTCATCCTCGATGACATATAAGGCACTCTGGTGGTTCTGTGGTGGAAGTGTAATGGAATCGTTTATGTATCTCTCCCTTTGATAGACTTAGAAAGAAAAAATAATGACATATTGCTTCATATTCCATATTAATGATGACCAGTGACATAGTTCAGGAACATGTAAACTCTAAATGTCATTTTAAAAAGTAAATTCTTGCTGGTAAGAAAAAAAAAAAAGATGAGCATATTATTTCCACCTCTTCCAATTGTTCAAAACATAAAAGGGGCAAAAAAGACTGTCTCATATGAAGATCCATAGAACTGAAGACATATCATACAGTCATCATTTTCCTCACTGTTAGTGGAATTTTTATCTCCTCGTATGCTTTTATTAAGGACATGCTCAATCTATAGATTGATTTCTAATGCACTTTTTATTTCTAGTCTTTCAGTATTGTGTGCTGACTGGGGAAAGGATTGACAAGTTGGAAGGGCCAAGGATACCCCAAAAACACCTACAGGGATAACTAACCTGGGCCCATGGGGACTCACAGAGTCTAAACCACCAATTAAATAGTATGAGGAAGCTGAACTTAGGCTCCTTATATATTTGTAGCAATTGTGTAGCTTGGTCTTCATGTGGATCTCCTAACAATTGAAACAGGGCTGTCTTTGATTCTGTTCCTGCCATCAAATCCCCTTCCCCTACCTGAACTGCCTGATCGAGTCTCAGTGGGAGCGGATTACTTAGACCTGCTTCAAGTAGATGTCCCAGAGTGGGCTGCTACCCAAGGGGTGGGGACTTCTCTGAGTAGTAGGGTGGAGGTAATGAGGGGGGGTATTAGTAAGGGTGAAAGTGGGAGGAAAGGAGGGAAGGGGGTTGCCATGGAGATGTGAAAGTGGGAGAAAAGGAGGGAAGGGGGTTGCCATGGAGATGTGAAAGTGGGAGGAAAGGAGGGAAGGGGGTTGCAATCGAGGTGTTAGGTGAATAAATAAATTAATTAATAGTGAAACAAAGAATAAAAGAAAAGAAGTGAGCTCATTGTCTCCAAGCCTTTTCAACATTGGTCCTGATACTTTGGAGGCTGGTTCAAGCCTTCTAATAAAACCTTCTCAGAGACACCATTTTACCATCCAAACTTGGATATTATCTTTGCTCTCCTATCAGATTTCAAACTCTTTGCTTGGATTTTCCAGTTTTCCATAGCCTGAGCTATGTTTTTAAGGATAGAGTGATTACTTTTAATTGCTCATATATTTGGCCTTTGTTACTTTTAATTAGTTCCTTACTTTGCATGCAATCTTCTTTCATCTTTAAGTCTGAACCATATGACTACCATTTTCATGTCTAAGAACCACAACACAAAATTAAATAATGCAACAAACACAGAGAAAATCCATGGAACAAACAAAACTCTCATATTCTGCTCTATATTTCTGTCATCCCCAACTCTAATGCTCTTCTATACACCCAAAACTCAAAGACTCTTGAATGACTGCCAATTAGCCAGTGTGTGTGTGTGTGTGTGTGTGCGCACCTGTGCGTGTGTACGGGAAGCACATTTATTCTGTCATCTTGGAAGCTGTCCCCCTGAAGACACTAGACACTTTTCTGTTTCTACCTGAGGCCTTTTTCTATATCAGAAGCTGGTTTTTTTTTTTTCAGTTTTTATTAGATATTTTCTTCATTTATATTTCAAATGCTATCTTGAAAGTCCCCTATAACCTCCCCCTGCCCTGCTCCCCAACCCACACACTCCTGCTTCATGGCCCTGCCATTCCCCTGAACTGGGGCATATGATCTTCACAAAACCAAGGGCCTTTCCTCCCATTAGTTGTCAACTAGGCCATCCTCTGCTACAAATGCAGCTAGAGACACAGTTTTGAGGGGTACTGGTGAGTTCATATTGTTGATCCTCCTATAGGGTTGCAGACTTCTTTAGCTCCTTGGGTACTTTCTCTAGCTCCTCCAGTGGGGGCCCTGTGTTCCATCCAATAGCTGACTGTGAGCTTCCACTTCTGTATTTGCCAGGCACTGGCATAGCCTCACAAGAGGCCGCTATATCAGGGTTCTGTCAGCAAAATCTTGCTGGCATGTGCAATAGTGTCTGGGTTTGGTGGTTTTATATGGGATGGATCCCTAGGTGGGGCAGTCTCTGGATGGTCCTTTCTTCCGTCTCAGCATCGAAATTTGTCTTTGTAACTCCTTCCATGGGTATTTGGTTCCCCATTGTAAGACAGAACGAACTTTGTTCTTCCTTTGGTCTAACTTTGGTCTTCCTTCTTCTTGAGTTTCATGTGTTTTGCAAATTGTATCTTGGGTAGTCTAAGATTCTGGGCTAATATACACTTATCAGTGAGTGCATAGCATGTGTGTTCTTTTGTGATTGTGTTACCTCACTCAGGATGATATCCTCCAGATCCATCCATTTGCCTAAGGATTTCATAAATTCATTGTTTTTGACTAGAAGAAATGTTTGATAATGTTTGATCAGACAAAGACAACAGTCATATTAGAAAAAACTTCTGTTCAATGCATTACATTTAAATATTACAATTTAATTTTTACATATCACAATTTTTGTAATTTAATTTAAATATTTTAATATGATAAAAAATCAAATGAGATTAAATGATGAGATTAAACTACCAATTAGTTTTGTGACTGTGACTCATGGAATTGGTAGGAGCCAATTTCCTTGGGTGTAAAAAAAAATCTCAATGTATTTTAGGGAACCTTTTGACTCTTCTAATATATGAATACCAGAAATTATTTTTGTCAACTTACAAATACTTGCTAAAAGGTTAGGGACAAATCTTCATAAGGTTGTACAATTTACCTTCATCTCAAGTGTGACTGCTAATGGCCTTATTGTTCACATTTCCCTACATCCTGATCTGCTAAGTTAAGCAAAGGGAGTGAGAATGCTGGAAAAACAATTCACATGGATCACTGAGTGGGGGGGTCAGCAAGGAAAGATGCCTCCTATTAATCTGGAGAACCTGAGCTTGATCCCTGGAACACACATGGAGAAATAAATCCCAATTTGTCCTCAAATTCTCATTCCCAGGCTGTGGCACAAGAGTATACAACATGCATGTATGCACACATGTATATTCACACACAATTAAATAATAAATGTATCAAATTTATATTGAGGGGGTCGACTGTGAACTAACCAGTCTTTTCTCCAATGTAAGAAAACAGAAAAACAATATCAAGTAAGAAGTTGGCTGTCAGCAAACAATAAAACTATGTGGCCTTATCTTCAATGTGGATATCCCAGCTTCCAAAAGTGTGAGAAAATTCTGCTGTTGATAAGGTACTCTGGCTGTGGTATTTTTAGCAGCAGATGCAGACTAAGACTATAAGTTACATTTAAAATGCTCTGTTTACACTGCTTGTCACACTCTTCCTCTTCTGGTAATTTACATTTGTACAAGCCTCACAGTACTGTTAATATTCCAAGAATCTCTTACATATGCTCACTGTGATCCAAACTCTGTGCTCAATCAGTTGGTAAGGATATATTGTCTAGCTTTCTTATTTATTCATATATTACTTCAATTATTAACTCTGCATTTTTCTTCCTTATAAAAAAAGAGTTGGCAGAAATTTCAGACATCCTTTTTACCTCCCTCTGTTGTCTATGTTTCTAAACCACTGACACAGATTTATTTTGATGTAATACTCTAAAGTAGAAGTGCAGAGGTGATATGGAAATTACTGACCATTTACAAACGGATTCTTTCCAAAATATAAAGTTCCTGGAAACTATGAAATTGGCAGCTTAAAGTTGAAAAAGGAGGTTGTGCATGTCATGAAGATGGAAGAATGGTATTGCTTTCCTATGATTTTGTGGTCAGGGGTACAGAGTGGGGTTTCAGGAGAACTTCAGAGGCAGCATTGCCAAGAAAAATGCTTCCATCTTTCATCACTTAATTGTAAATACATTTCAAATGGTGCTTAAAGAATTGTTCACTTTATTAGGGAATATTGATAATTTAGTGGATGCTATAGACCCCACGCCCTTCAAAATAAATGTGTATAGATAATTCTGCAGATAATTAAAAAGGAATATAGAATTCCTGTATCTATAAATGCCAGCTAAGTAAACCGTGTAAATATAATAGTAAGCTCTTTTGTAGATGTTCTATAACTCGAGGAAGAGAATCTGAATTCCTTTTTTTTGGATACAAAGTATTTTCATTTACCAGAAAATTTCAGTCACAATGTTTTAGAATTTTTTTGTCTGTTCATTTTAAAATAACAACACAAGGCAATGTTTCTGAATATCACAGTGAGGGTCATTGTCACGTCACATGGATGTGGCTCTATGAGACAATTCACAGATCATAAGAATGGACACAAAAACAGAATTTCTCTTTTAATAAATGATGCATTTATCCCCACAGAATTAAAAGTTAAAAGAAAGTAAGTGATACTTAGAAACTTAAAGGGAACAAATGTTTAAAGATCATGTGATTAAATATTGCCAAGAAATATTACTCAATGACCCAGAGGTGCTAATGGGTCTCTCCAACCACTTAAACAGCTCCTGCTGTTGATTCCCCATGGAGGGAATAACAACCCAATGGTCATCTCCTCCCTAGAGCATGTCCCGGATGGAAGAGCATTCAATGTCTCTGACTCCAAACAAACAATATTTTCAGAACAGCATAAAAATCTTATCATGAAAATTAGCTTCATAAAATCTTCCATGTACTCTACAGAATGAGGGAGATGTTCTGATGTGAAAACCAAAGGTATGGTGAGGGAATTATTTTCATCTTTTAACTGAGTCTGCAAAGTTGATGTCCAGATATTCTTTTTTTTTTTTTTTTTTTTTTTTTTTGTTTTGTTTTGTTTTGTTTTGTTTTTGGCCCAGTTCAACCACAAGATTTATCATTAACATACTTAAGAAAACAGGAAAATACCAAATGATGATCATATTAGTGGCCTATAAAGTTT
>NC_034593.1:1823358-1825487 GCF_900095145.1 Mus pahari | reverse complement strand
AAGGCCTCACAACCCAAAGAATGAATAATTCTCTCTCTCTCTCTCTCTCTTTCTCTCTCTCTCTCTCTCTCTTTCTCTCTCTCTCTCTCTCTCTCTCTCCCCCTCTCTCTGTCTCTCTTTGTCTGTCTGTCTGTCTCTCCTCCCTCTCTCTTTCCCAGTTCTTGTTAATAGGAGGTCAATATTATAGAATGCTGAGGATGCATGAGAAGTAATCACAACTATTTTGGTCAACATAGCTATCCAGTAAGATATCAATATTTTCCTTCCAAAACACTTTGAATCTTGGATTTGGTCTAAGAAGTCTTCTGGCCTTTAATGCAACAAAGAGGAACAATGTCTGCTCTATATTAGATCGTTTGTTTGATACTCAGGGTTCTGTGGTAAGGAGTGGAAGCACACAAGTCAATTTTATATGAGGAAAGGTAGAGAGAGCTCCTTCCTTCCTTCTGAGAAATATCACAGCCTGAAACCCCAGGCCTCCCTGTGGTTCCCCAAAGCTTCTCCAAGAGAATTTCAAAGTTCTGATGATCACAACAGGGAAAGCATTTACACTATTGGGTATTAAAATATATTTATTTACTTGTTCAGTAAATACATTGAAAATTTTGAATTAAAAATAATCTTCAAATCCATTTCAGAATTTTACCTCTAATTTAGGAATCAATACCCCAGACATGGTTTACTTAGTGCAATTTTCAGCCTGGTCCTCTAAATATTGGGATTAATTAAATATAAATTAAAACATTAAGCCCTTCTGTAATCCTAAGGCAGTTGAGATATGTGCATTCTTGGGACTTACTGGGGTCCATTCCCTGTAGATGAACATATATCACATACATATGCCCAATCTCATGGTTAGACTCATCTGATTCTATGTTTATCCAGAGTAATTTGCTTTGCATTCTTTCCTGCCAAACCCCTTCTGGTGTTTGAAGCAGGGCAGCAACAGCATACAACTTCTTGTTATTATTTGTACATGGAAGGCCAAACCAAAAGTCTGGGTGGGTCTGCAAAGACATAAAATCAGTAGGACGTTTTCCTATCCACAGGACTCAGTTACATTTAAATAAACTAACTCCTAGGGAAAGACTGGCTCCAACAGAGAATACCACAGAACCACAGACACCACGGGAAGTTTAGAAGCCACCAACATATTGTTAAAAATAGTCTTTTTCACACCACTACATGTACACACACACACACACAAACACACACACACACACACAGAGAGAGAGAGAGAGAGAGAGAGAGAGAGAGAGAGAGAGAGAGAGAGAGAGGCAGAGGCACACTGAGCATGACAAAGAATGGCTACACCTCTTTCCAGGAGATGCTTTCTTATATAAGCTTAATGCACCACGTTTACATGTCTCTGGCTGGATGCATAAGCCATTCCAGCAGCAGATTCAACAGACTTCCCAGAGAGGTAGCAAAAGCTGCTATATGCTGCTCAGGTTTTAAATGAATGAGTCTGTTTAGCTGATCTCAGAGTGTCATAGGCCTGACAAATGTGAGCAAGTCCTCAGCTATGAGATGAGGGCTTAGGTTGTGGGCTCCTGGTCAATCGGAAGGTTGCATTAAATGTAAATTATAGACTGTGCTGGAGATCTGTGCTCCTTTCAGCCACGTAAAAGGCAAGCCAAGCATCACACTGGCTCATTTTGACATGGCAGTGGCTTCTCCACAAGGGAAGCAAGCAAAGCCATGAACAGCTCCAACTGCCATCCCTGAAGGACAGATACAAAGGAAGGAAACATTTTGTGTAATTTCATATCACACTTTCTTTTAAAAAGTATCCTTATGTGTTTATATATATATATATATATATATATATATATGTGTGTGTGTGTGTGTGTGTGTGTGTGTGTGTGTATGTATATGTGTGTGTGTGTTTTAAAACTACAGTAGAACCAGCAATAAATTCCCCAGGAAAAACTGTTCTTTTATTAACTATTTATTAAAACAAATTCTTGTTCTTTCTCAGGTATTCTTCTGGTTCTAATGTTTATTTATTAACAGCTACCCATACACTGGTTGCATCCATACAGAAGCCAAAGGATAAGAAAGTCTCTAAAGTCTCTCTCTCTCTCTCTCTCTCTCTCTCTCTCTCTCTCTCTCTCTCTCTCTCTCTC
>NC_034593.1:1813610-1823338 GCF_900095145.1 Mus pahari | reverse complement strand
CTCTCTCTCTCTCTCTCTCTCTCTCTCTCTCTCTCTCTCACACACACACACACACACACACACACACACACACACCCTTCTTCCATGGCCTGTAGTTAGAGAGAAAACAGTTTTCCCAGTCATTGCCTGGCTTCCTGTCTGTGACCTCTGGAAAGCATTGGAGGCCAGGGTTAATGGCCTTTCCAATCTCTGTGATAAGAATTCATTTTGTTCTATTACCAGCAGTTATCTGAGGAGCCCACTGCATCACTTCAGCAGGGTTCAATCAATGAGAGGACCTAATGAAGTAACCAGCTGTAGCTCTATTTCCTGGGCCAGCTCTATCAGACAAATAAGATCTATCAGTCACATCTGAAGGCTGATCCCAGCTAGGCACAGCATCTTCACTGGCCTGGCTCGAATGTATATGTATAATGATAGCCCACCATTTCTTTGAAAGCTTCCCTTTTGATAGAGCTTTTTTGGCACTGGAAATGGAATGGAGTTGTTGCTGAGATGTGGCATTAAGAGGACAATAATGCAAGATTAAAGAAGAGTGAATTTTCACCTTATGCAAAGAGCAAGGTGTTCTAATACCATAGTGATACACCTTAGGCCCAGTAGGCTAGTCTCAAAGAATTTGACTTTAGTTAATTATGTTTTAATCTTGACAACAGGAAAAACTGAACAACTGCTATTCTCAATGTTATTTCTGATGGTTTAATGATAAAATTTGTATTTGTCAAGGCTTTCAGACAGAAATATTAAGTGAAATTATATTATTACATTGAGACAAATAAGTGTGGATACAAGGCTATAAGCTAGCTTTGGATTATTTCATAGTAGCTTCATCACTAAACACATAAATGGAATACATAGAAAACACTAATAGCTATGAAGGCAATTTCAATTATTAATTTGATCTCACTTAATGTTATTTTACATTTGTACACCTCAAAAAAAGAAAACAAAGATTTGTACCTTCCATTGGAATCTTCATAAATACATTAGATTTATTAGCAACCCTGTTCAAAAGTCACCCACAAAGATCACAGTTTTTAGACTGTTTCTCTAAGAACCACTGAGAGGTTCATAGAAAGCTGTGGGGTAGAACATGCATATTTACCAAGATGCTGAAAACCACATGAACCCTAGTCTACTTTATTAAGTTAGTCAGGAGAATTTTTAGCGTGATACAATGTTTATTCTTTTCAGTTGACTTCTCCTTTTGTCAAATTGAAGACAAGAAAGCACCACTATTTGCTGTTATCTGACAGGGATGATATTTAAGGGGAACTACATGCATGAAAAGCAGGTGCTAACCTTATACTTGATAAGTGCATGTGCACAGATCAGAGTGCTCTGTTAGAGGACACTTGCTATTCCAGCAATTGTGCTAATGTATCATGACAGAAGTGTTCCAAAGGCCATGTCACTAAATGGCTTTAAAATTTTATGGTGTATAACACTGATGTCTCAGTGATCTCAGAGATGTTGAGTGATATAAGATATATAGTTAGATTTTTCTATTTCAAACCTTTGGAGAAATTAATGAAATATTAAGTTACATTAGAAATCTTAAGATACCAAATGTAAGAGAAAAAAACTAATAATTGTAGCAGAAGGGAGGGAAAGAGAATTTTTTCTAGGCCTCTGGATGCATGTGTAAAGACCGAAATATCTTTACTGCATATGTAAACAGATAAGAATATGCCTAGCAGGCATTTTGGGAACATCTGTCAATTTTTTTATAGAACATACTGATTGTGGGCTATTGATTGCATTTAAACAAAGTTGTTGCAAAAAAAAAATCAGCTAACAATTCGTGTAGAAAGAGCCAATCAATATTTAAATGACTCACTTTATTGATTTAAAATTAACTTTCAATTAAGAGATCCATAGGACTCTTAACTGCGACACTTATCCATTCAAGAGAAAATAAAGGTACATTTATCGATACACTTAAACAGCAGTGGCTGGTTTCCTATCGATTCAGTCATTTGCGCTGGGATTCGTTAGCGTCATCAGCCTTTAACTCGCTTACTTGATCTTCACAGTGTACAATACTGCAAGGTGTAGGAATGCGCAAAACAACATAGAGCAGAGATAGAAACTTCGCCAGAATTTAAAGATACCGATTAAGGTAAGGCAATCCTACACCTTCTACATTCTCCTTCTGTTGCTTTGATGAAAGGAAGGCTGTTGGCACAGATTTCTGGGTGTCTGCTAGAAATATTGACCTTTTAAGAAGCTTTGTCCAAGGCAAGTCATTTAGATAAGATTTGTTAAGAAATGATGTGAATAACTGAAAATTTTAAATAAATGATTAGGGAAAAGAAAATATTTACTGGTTTCTATTGGCCAACAAAATGACTAACATGCATATGCTGGTTATATTATACATTTATAGAATTTTTAAGATGGTAATGACATTTTTCACTGTAAGTCTATGTGTGTTTGAGACCATGTTTATTCAATACTATCACAAGAACATTATACAAGGTTAGATTGTATTTTTGAAAATGTGCTTGTTGTTCTATTTAATTCTTTATTTGTATTAATATCTTTAGGAAAGGTAAAACTCATACTGAAAAATAAAACTTGATATAGTAGGAATGAACTAAGGTAAAGCATGCATGAATAAGGCATAGCTATTCACTTGACAATGGCAGCTGTCTACCATTAATCCTATGCATGTATTACCACTGAAAGCAACCTTTGAACACACAAACAAACAAACAAATAAAAGCATTGATTGTAAAGCTTTTTAATACAGTTTCTAATACTATAGCAGCAAAGAACAGCAGAGTGATCTTGGTGGGGAAGGGAATTTTTTTCTGAGTAGTGTCTATTACCGCTGATTGCAATTGTTACACGTGTGGTAGCATTATTCCTTTCAGGAATTCAAAACCATAGGTGTTGGTTTGGGGAAAGGGGATAATGTCCCCACATCTCTCACAGCTCACTGGTTATTTTCCCACAGTCTTTGCTGTTCAGAGCTATTGCCTAGAGGAGAAAGCTGTTCCAAGTAGAAGCCTGTGCCCATCTCTTAACAAATAATTCTAATCTACTTATGTGGAGCCAAGTTTTAGTCACCATTATATGTTCATCTTTATTATCTCATTCTGGCAACTAAAGAATAGAAAAAGATGTTTTCATAACATCAAATATGAGCCTTGATTTTTTTTCCCTCAGTATACTGTCCTTGTGGTGACTCTACTTTACCGCTGAATTTTTGGATTTGTAACAAAACTCTGGAATAGATAGGAATAAAAAAACTAGAAATCAAAGTGTGCAAACATACCCCCCCCCACACACACACATACACACACGCAACAGTCAATAGCTCTGTGATATTAGTACAATGTAACCATGGATATACTCTGGCATTTATATTTACTAAGAAGTGCATGCTGCTGTGATTTTGCACTTAGAACTCAGCTGATGATGCTAATTAAGTGATAGCAGGTGGCACAGGATGCCTGCCATGGCCTCTCTGATATTCAAGAGAGATGTGTGTTCCCTGTCTAAAATAAACACTCTTGAGTACCAACAATTGGCTTAAGCACCATTCAGTCCCTAGGTGCCTCCAATAGGGGATTCCCTTTGATTTAACACTTCCTTATCACATCAAAGAGGTGAGAAGGAATCGTTGTGGATTGGCTGGTATGGGTTTAAAACAAATGGAAAGGGATTTGGCTCTCACCCCAGTATGCAAATCGTCCTTGTGAACTCTAAGGGCTCTGGGAACTGACTATAGCAACTAAACATTTTAATATTCAAACTATGGGTACATTTAACAAAATAATTAAAAGTTGGGTGCTTCATTTTACTCAAAAGCTAAAAACTGCAAATTATATCATTAAAAATATGGATCTAAGTGAAAATTATCTATTTGGTGGTCATACCTAAAATGTCTGTTCTGTCCCATAAAATGATCATTGCTTTAATCACTTTCATTCCCTGCAAAAATATTTGTTAAAAGTTTTTCCTTCATATATCCTTAGTCCCATTTTACACACAACCCAACTGACTGCATTCACTGTCCTCACTGAGGGCTTTGGAAAATGTCGCCTAGTTCTTTTGGAATAAATGTGTAGAGAGCTACCCGGGACACATTGGCGGGGGTCACAGGAATTTCACACAGCTTCCTTATCCATGTATTCTGTCGTCATCATCTTAATGGCATAAGACATTAAATGGTCTGAACCTAGAAACCTTATTTCACAGAGGATGACACTTCATGTTTTTTGAGTGAGGTGGAATGTAATGGGGACTGGGAAGAAGGCTTGCTTTCCTATGATGAACCATAGTGACTGAGATGTGAGAAAGCACAGGCAGTGCATGCCAGGCAGGCCAGTGAAGTGAGTCCTGTAAGGGGTGGGAAACAGGTCATAGCTAATTTCTGAAATTCTTTCATCAACTCAATCTGCCTCAATAGCATTTATTCCAGAATTCTTACTGTACATTTTTAAAATATAATACATCAAAGCCATTGATGATAGGATTTGATTCGAGATAAATTTGCTACATTTCAGATATCTTGCAATATATGAAATCCCACAGCATAGCTAGTTTATTTGGGTCTTCTTCTTTCTGTAAATGCTTATTGACACCATAATTTCAGGCAGGTTTCATATCACTTTACACAAATCATGGCTAAGATGGACACAAATAATTACAGGAATTAGTGCTACAGAGTGTGAAATTGGTCTTTCAGAAGAAGTGCATTCATTTTGTTTTGGAATTCCCTGCTGAGATGTGTGCAGACTATCTAAGGACACTGCAATCCTCTGGTGCTTAAAAGAAATAAAGTTATATTTATTTTTGACTAAGAAAAGGAAAGTATCTGTGTTATTAATATCAAAGACAAATGCCAAATACAATCTGATGAACTGAAATGACAATCCTTGTTCCACAGAGAAGAAAGAAAACAATCTGAGATTTATGAAAATCTGAGTTTTTTTTTTTTTTAACCTCAACAGAAGTAACTGTAATATAGACTTAGGTTTCATCTTAAAAACTACAAGGCAGCTATACATCTTGGGTGAGGCCTAAAAAGGTTGCTACAATCTGATTTCATTTAAGATTTTTCTCTTTTCATTATTCTTTGCAACATTTTCATTGTCAGTGTTATAACTAAAGTGAATGATGCTTAATAAATTCAGGCACTGTGATCTGTAAAATATTGGAAACAAATTTGGTCATATGCTATAATGCCATTTCATTAACTGAGCATAATGAAGTAACAGGAAGTTACTCTACTGAAGGTCACAGAGGAAATTTTTTTTAACTTCTTGTTGCACCACAGAACAGCATTAGCCCAGCAGCATTAGCCATGAGGTCTCCTTTCTCACCCTTGCATGCCTCTGATGAGTTCAATCTTAGGCAAACAGGAATCCTTAATCTTCTTTTTAATATTTAAGAGGTAAAACGCCTTTCACCTGCATGTGGAGGCTGCCTTTTTATCAAAGCCCAGAAAACCCCAGCAACAAAATCAATGTACACATGTTTGGAGCTGTTTTCAGGGTTTTATAAGACCAGTCTCTCAGAAGGGGATGAGTTTAATGCTATTGAGCCAGGATTCGATCTGCCTGAGCCAGTGAACAAAACAGCAACCCTTCACTTCCTGCAGCTCTTGTGTATACAGGAGGGATGGTTCTCTGCAAACACAACTGTGGAATTTCTCTGTGACCTCCCACCTCTCTCAATCCAACTTTGAACCTTTCAGGGGACTGGTTAAATAAAAAATAAATAAATAAATACTTAAAGCTAACCTCAAACCAACAAATACAACTGATGATTTTTCTCTCTTCCATGTGAATACAGCATACTGAGAGATGTTCCCATGCTGATGGAATGCCTTGGCAGATGCAGGACCAGACTGAAGACTAGGGATTCTTTGTAAAAGGCATAATGTGAGAGTAGCCCAAAGAACATGCCAATTTCTTTCTCCTGTCTTCAAGATAATGATTTGTCTATTGGATTAAGAATGTCAATTTGTTTTAAATAAGAGCATCTCTAGCATGATATTTGTTTATTTATTTATTTATTTATTTATTTATTTATAAAGGTTTATTTACTTTATGTATGTGAGTACATTGTCGTTGTCTTCAGACACATCAGAAGGGGGCGTTGGATCCCATTACAGACAGTTGTGAGCCACCAGGTGGTTGCTGGGAGTTGAACTCAGGAACTTTGGAAGAACAGTCGTCAGTCCTCTTAACTACTGAGCCATCTCTCCAGCCCCATGGCCTGATATTTATAATACTCACCAATTAATGTTGGTTCCTTAAAAATTTAGAGCTCCTACCTTTGAAAATGCACACTGACATTTGTAAGTATACATTTTTGTTATCAGAAGTTCAACATCCAGTGCATGTGCATTGCCATATGCAGTTTTAAACTTTACAAACTACATAGCTAATGGATATTTCTGAGTTAAATTGTGGGCAATGTACTGCATTCAACCTTACTTAAAGGCCTAGACCCCATTCAGCCATGGTGAATCCATTAGTTGCCTAACTTGCTTAAAACTACTTGGTGTTAAATCAATCAGGAATTTGCAGCTATAGTTTTTCTTTCCTACAATAATGTTTTATTATGGCAAGGACAAGGCATTTCAAATTTTCCAATATTTTGGGAAAGCAAAAAGAAACAATCTTGTATATCCATTTCATTTCTTAATTATTTATTTATTATTAGATATTTTCTTTATTTACATATCAAATTGCTTCCCCTTTCCTTATTTCCCCTCAGAAAACCCCCTATCCCATCCCCCCTTCCCCTGCTCACTAACCCACCCACTCCTATTTCCCTGTCCTGGCATTCACCTACGCTGGGGCATCGAGCCTTCACAAGACCAAGGGCCTCTCCTCTCATTGATGTCCCACAAAGCCATCCTCTACTACATATTCGGGTGGAGCTTTGAGTTCCTCCAGGTGTACTCTGGTTGGTGATTTAGTCCTGGGTGCACTGGGGGTACTGGTTGATACATTTCAAGTTAAGAGTTTTCTCAGACATTTGAAAAACTGCTGGGAATCTCGCAGAAAGTTCTGAGTACGATTTATGATCTAGTGTTACCACAAAAACTACAAATTGTAAATGTGTTGGAAATCAACTCTGTATAATGACAATGAGATTATAATATATATATATATATATATATATATATATATATATATAAAATCATTTTTTGTTGTTTTTTCAAGTGATACCTTGTCACAATGAGGCTTAATTAAAGTCTAATTAAAACACAATTGGACAAAGATGTTGCTTAAGATACTGACCATATTCACATGATCTCCGTAGCTATTCCTTCTTTAAAATTGCTTAGGTTCTGATTTATGTAGCTTCTATTAAAATGACCATTTCTCAAACTTGAAATGTTTGTGAAATCAGTGTCATTTTACTACTGTTATTCTGCACGGTCTTGGGAAGTTACCTTGATCTAAGGTCTGCAACATGCTCCTGTCACAAAAGCAAATGAACAAACACAAATTTAGAAAGAAAGAAAGAAAGAAAGAAAGAAAGAAAGAAAGAAAGAAAGAAAGAAAGAAAGAAAGAAAGAAAGGGAAAGGAAAGGAAAGGAAGAAAGAAAGGAAGGAAGAAAGGAAAGGAAGAAAGGCCTAGTTATTTAGAACCAATTGAAAGACCTAGTCTGGAATAAATATTCACAAGGAAGTATGAATGCTTAATTAAAAGTATGCATTTTATAGGAGTAATTTTAAATTTTTGGCATCTTAAATAATTATTAATTTTCAGACATGAAGAGAACTTTTATTACCTTTCTGCCCTCTCTTACAACACTCCAATTCACATTCTTCCAAAAGAAAAGTCTAGATTTTTGTTTCAGTGCTGGGCAAAGGAATTTCCCTTGCTCATAAATATTTGAAATGAAATTTCTGCCTTTGTAGCTAAATGCCCTTTACAGTTAAATGAATATTGCTTACTGTTGGTCACCAGCTCAAGTATGCTGACAGGAATTAGTGAAAAATGTGGTATCATAGAAAACATCACACTTTTAGGTCTCTGCCGTGAAAGTCAGAATACAAGAGCCATTTCTTGCTCTTGCTCTGTGGACCAGGACTTCATGTCTAAATATGTACGAGAAGATGTGATCAAAAATTAAATATTTATCTTCTCTAGTAACAGCATGTACTACAAAATCCCTGTGTGTGCACAACAGTACACTCAGTTTAATCCTAAAGTTTGTAGAGTCACATTTTCTAAATCAAAGGCACATTTCATAACACACTCCATATAGGGAATGCACCACTTAAACCATATTTCTTTAATGGCACAACTTCAAATGTCATCTTGAGTTTCACAAAACCCTCTTTCTTTGCAGAAGTAATTAGCTAAGGCAGAGTTTGTGCGGCAATTAAAACCCACTTTCTTGCAGAGCTTGTAGGCATTGTGTATTTTTTTTTTTAATGCTACTAGTACATATACGTATTCTTGCCTCTAGCTTAAATACAGTGAATGTTGTAGTTGGTTGCACAGGAATTGTCTCAGAACATTAAAGCAAGCCAAACACGATTGTATTCCAACTAAAATTGCTCTCTTTATACCGTGTATTGAAACTTGATAACTGTTGGTTATAAAATTCCTTTGATTTTCTGTAGGTAATAAAATACTTTGGCAATTACTATTGACAGTTCTGGATAATCTTGAAGCCTTCCTTGCCTGGAGAAGATGAGTGTTACAAATCACTCCACTGAAAGAGGGAAGAACAGCAGCAGGCAGCAGACAGGCTTCAATTTCACAATGCTGATTATCTCATTGGCAATTCCATGCATGCCTAAATCTCAGAATCCCTCAAGCAGCTATATGGACTTCTACTTTTAAAATGCCTATTACGCTTTCATACTTTCCCCTGCTTCCTGAAGAGTGCCATTTCGCCAAGCTTAAATAGCAGAAAATTGTACTGCTTTTCCTCTGCCCATCTCCTCAATCTCTATTAACCTGCCCAAGAACAAAGGCGCATGATGGCCCAGCTATAGGTTGACGAATAGGTTTGAAGTCATTTTCATTTACTGCCATGCGGATTTTTGTTTCATAAATGTATTTCCAACAATACTGTCCTTTTAATACTTTCACAAATTACTAAAAGAATGCACTGTTTTTGCAAGGTATATCGGTGGGTTGCCCCTTGCTCAGTCAGTATGAGCACACTTCCACCACACATACATTTTATTATTTGCATTAATGCCAAATGAGAGAATGTGATTATTAGAATATGTTTCGATTTAAATAAAATTGATAAAAGTGAAGCTGGCCCAAACGGAATTCTTTCCATCTCAGCTAGAAAAGAACAATAGGCCAGAAGCAGAAAGAATGTGGTTGAAGCACCTGGTTCTAATGCTTGCAATAGGTCTTTATTAGATGTCATAAACTGAATGATGCATTACTCTCTGGACGACTTATAGCTCACAAATGTTGAGGTAAAATGGAGGACAGAAAGTTCTTTTAAAACAATAAGGTTAAACAGTCCTTTTAAATCAAGCTGTATTTATTAAATGCAGAAATCTTAATAACCTTTCAGAGATTTGTTCATTCTTCTCATTTTATACATTCTTACCATTCCTTTTTAAGGCTAAACCTTTCTGTTGGATGCTGACAAAAGCTCTCTTTCCTAAGCACCATGAGAAGTCAGTCCAAAATGACAAACTCATTGTGAGACCATGGAAATCTCTCTCTCTCTCTCTCTCTCTCTCTCTCTCTCTCTCTCTCTCTCTCTCTCTCTC
>NC_034593.1:1796938-1811938 GCF_900095145.1 Mus pahari | reverse complement strand
AGGGAGGGAGGAAGGAAGGAAGGAAGGAAGGAAGGAAGGAAGGAAGGAAGGAAGAAAAAAAATAGCCAGATGAAAGGGAGAGTCTAAACATGGCTTAATAAACACTTGAAAATGGGTAAGCGAGAATCCTGTTCTCCAGTGTTCTCTTAGCCTGGTGAAACAGATTTACTTAGTTATGGAAACAGTTTCCACAATGAATGTTAATGAGAGTCTTTGTTTCCTATTGGCTATTCACAATTCTGCTCTGCATCAATAGGTCTGACTCTTCCACCTGGGTCAATGTGCTTTCCAGTCCTGTTTATTTGTCTTGAAGGGTTGGTGAAAATCCTTAATTCAGGTTACTAGGCAACCCTGCAGGTGAGAAAATATAATGTTTGGCTGACTCCATTTTTGAATGCACACAGTGGCCTAATGCCTTCAAAATAGACTGCAAAGCGTGTACTGATGATTCTCCGATACCTTCTCTAAAGGCGAGGTCAGAAGAAAATTAATTGATGCTGAAAATAATGACAGAAGGAGAGGCACCACTGAGACTTGGTGTGACTGGCATGTGATAATGTTAGCAAGAACCTCAGCATGTGACTGGACAGTGTGATGAAAAATATACCCTGGGAGAGGGAAAAACAACTTACAAAACTTAATTAGTTTTTGACACTTCTTCGTAAGTTATTATCTTTTCATTTGGAGCACTGCCTTGGGACATCAATACACAAGAAGAAATGAAACATTCTTATTGTAAATATGAAAGAATGATGACTTTATATCGTGCCTCTCCTCTTTACATGTCCATTTGAATAAACAAAATCTCCTTCTGCAGGAGAGGCACCCGAGAAGATGCAAACACATGCCCTATGAATATGATACTGTCTTCCTCAACTCATGATTCCATCATGATGTATTTTATAATTTTTATTTAAAAAATGAGGTGGCATTCAAGTAAACGTGGTGAAAATAAGACTTTTAGATGGGCAGTGTTCAAATTATATCCTCCACTGCAATAAAGCTTCCTGTACAGCAAATGGATTTTTAATTCCTTTCCACTAAGGTTCTTACCTAGAAGTGATTCATGCTGATTACTAAATAACCCTTGTGACTTGCTTTGTCTTTTGAATTTTAAAAATACACTTGCCTGGAGCAATGAATTTCATAAACCGGCAGCTCTCATGCTTGATGAGTCAGTCTTGCTTTATGCAGTGCAGTGTGGTAGAAAGCTGAGATAAGATATTCTATCTACAAGCTATTTGGTACAATTCAGCAGCAGCAGCTCACTAGTCCAGTGATAATACCTGGCTTGCAGATTGTAATGATCAGATTCTGTTTTTATTTCAAACAGGAGCAATTCCGAATACCAGAGGTTTTAATTTACATACATTAGTGAGGTTCAAATGTGGCAATAGCTACAAGCAAATTCACTTGCAAACTGTATGCTCGCCTTGCATAATGGGTTCCCTTTAGCAATTACTCACCAGTGAAGTGCCCAGATAAAAATGAAAACAAAGAAAGAAAAGGAAAATCATGATATATACACCATAGTGTGAACTAGGATAATTGCTGAACCATGGTGAAGGTCACATTTATATCTGTTTTAGTAATGATTTCATGGACTCTTCCTCTGTATTGAATTCCTAATGCAATTTTCATCCTAGACTGTGGGGTTAAACTCTTTCCTATCTGCAAATTTTCGTAAAATTTCAATACTAGCTTCCTATTATATAAAAAGGAAAACACATTATTAGTAGTAGAAATTACTGATTAAAATTTTAAAGGACTGAAATGCATGCAAAGATCCATTACATAAACTAATCTTAGACACTCATGCAGTGTGTATGAACACACACACACACACACACACACACACACACAAAATTCCCAAAAGTTCCCAAATCATACCAACTGAAACATTTAGTAAAACCCAAAGGCTTGTAATAAAATACCTCTTCTAGTTACATCACTTTCACACTGACCACAGTATTGAGCCTAAATTCCCAGCAGCGTCATTACTAGACATTTTTTGCCACCTTTCTAAATCTGAAAAGCTTCCTACATTTAGTGAAGATTAGGTAATGCTGCATGCAATCAATAGCAGCTATCAATTCTGTGCCTTGTTCAGCAGAACATATTGATTAAAGTAAGGAAGAGGGCTCACTAAATATTGCTTAAAACTGGTTGTTTCTTAAAACCAATCTGTACTTTATGGAAAAATATTACTCATAGACAACAACAAATACTGAAATTAAGATAAAAATAAGAGTGGTTTAGTTGCCATTTATATAACCATAAGGTCATTAAAACCAAGCATTGGACAAGACTTGAACACATGAACTTTGATTTTCCAATCTCTGGGTTGCTTGTGGCATGATCTTATTATTAAAACATTGAATCTCCTTTCAGATTGATATGTTAATAATATACCCAATAGTAGCAGACACAAGTAATATTCTAAGGAAATTATAACATTGTCTAGAGAAAAAGTCATGATCAATTTCACATATTTTAAGTTGCAGATCCAAGGAAACTAAAAAACCATTGATCATGCTCCTAGACTGAATCATGCTCAGAAGATATAGATGGAGTGAATATGCAGAGTGATCTGGGTCTCTTGATACTTGTGTAACCACCAGAGAGGCTCAGATTGTACTGGTTTTTGGTAGCTGTTGGTCATGAAGGCCTAGGTAAGTTAGAGGGGACATAGTCTTTCCTTTCTATGTTATCAAATAAACAAGCATGCTACCTGTGCCTGTGAGAAGTTAGCCTTTATTAGAAACCATTCAGTAAACCAATATAGATAGCTATAAGTTAAGAATGATGAGAAATCAGAATATAGAGAAAAATAACTAAATATTTATCATGCTTTATAGTGTATTAGAACACTTTGTCTTTCTAACCAGTTATAACAATATTGTCAGGAGAAGCAGCAATAACTTTTTCAAGTTACAAGTAAGAAATAATTAGGTACTTGAAATTTTAAGAACTAGTTAGGAGTGTAGTACTGAAGACAGTCTGTGCAGCTGGTCCACATTCTTCGAGGAACCATCAACCATCAACCAGTGAAGGACTATGTACTTTCTTATCTTCCTATTGTCCCACCCCACCACCCCCCTGCCCAGATGAAGCTGTGCAATACATTGTTGAAGACAAGACACGTCTTGACATGCATTAAGCGCACCAAAGATGGAGATTCATCCCTAACAATTTCTGTCTATGATAGGGGAGTCAAAACACACATTATACCACATTATACCACAGTTCCTCTAAAAAAGACACTTCCTAATGCCGGGCTGTAATGAGAAATCATATTCTAAGCTATTTCATATCTTTGTGTGCATGTATAATTCTCCTGATGTCATTGTTCTGTAAAGTATAGCCAGTGGGTACTATTTTTCCCCTAAAGAGAATCAAACATTGTAATAATATGTCAGCTGACTTTAAGTGACATCATTTCTGTCTTTCATTTTTTGATATGATCAGCATTATTTCTCAATATATGTTGTCCCCTCTAATCATTAAATGTACTGCCCTACCCTATTATTAGTTTAACCTTTAGGTTCCCAGCCTTTGAAAGCTTTAAGATAATACCTAAATATCTTTCCAATGCAATTGTATTTCTTGCTTGCTTTGAGATTCCATATAAGATCTTCCTGGTCTTGTGTCTTTCCAGCACAATCATTTGACCTTGTATGTCATTAAATGTTTCAATGCCTACTTGAAAATGGTTGGTTCTACAACTTTCAACAAAGGTGTTTCAATAGGTGTTGGTGAGGACACATGAATCTGAATATGGAACAATAGGCCTTTAACTACCCAAACCAGTGAAGGTTAGACAAACTGGAAGACTCAGAAACCTTCGTCTAGTACTTCACTTAAATATCTAAATTTACTTTGTTATAAAAATCACAAAAGCTTTAAACTAGCATTGCTGTTCTTTTCCATGGTAACTTTCTAACTTTCCTTACTTTCAAACACAAAGGAGGCTTTTCCTTCTAAAGCCAGATTTGTGCTTTAGCTAATCATTTGTCTTTCTGTTATCAGTGTTTTTGCAGGGAAATGTAGCTACATACACCTTGTCTTCCATTCTCCTGAGGACTTGAAGAGATGGTGGAGGAAGCTGCCTCTTACTTGAGTCTCTGCTAGGGAGTTAGCGGCCAAGCAGAGACAGCAAACTATGAAGGTGTCCACAGAGATGACATCAGCCATTGAAAAACTTTCCCTCTGCTCAGGAGGAAGAAGGAAGAGGCAGTAACATCTTACATGAAGTTTTATTTTAATTATATCTTTAAATAAAACTATCAGTAAGCAGGCAGTCTACTGTGCCTCTTCAAAAAGAAGAGTGTCGAATGGTAAGAATAAAGCATGGAAATGATTATGGTTTGCACTAAACACTGGTCCTGTTGGATTTTTATATTACAGCATAGAATCTACTGTATTTGTTATATAATTAGTCACATATATTCAGGGCCAAAATCTGTAACTGTCACTGGAGGGTACAGAGAGGCCTTAAGCAGAAGCAATCTGTGGCCATACATGATGAAGAACTCACCAAAGCATCCTTTCATGAATGCGGGTGGTGGTGTCTCTTCTCAGCATGAGGAACCTCCTATGATACTAAGCTGTGAAACAAACGTGCCTGTGCAACAAGATCCACTTTAGAACTCTCAGCTGACAAAGTGAAAACTCACTAATTTCTAGCACGTCAGAAAACTGAACACCATCAGCTCAAAACATTTTCAACTTGGAAGTCATTACAGTTAATACATGTATTTAGATTGGGGATCTTGCTATGCCAAATACAGTTCCAAGCACACATTTATAGCAGAATCAGAAAGCTGTGAAATGTTGCATTTTTACTAGCAAGAGTAGCACACTGCCATAGGAAACAGGTCCATTAAAACACTTAAAATGCTATTTGGGTTCATGACCAAGAAGAGAAGGGCCCAGAATGCATCAAGTCAGGTTTTCCTGTTCAAGAGAATCAATTTGAAGTGGAGTGCATTAATTACTTCAACAGTGACATCAAGGGAGCTTTCCTAATCAAAATAATCGTAGACATTCTTAAGTGTCTTTTTATTGTCTTCATATTTAGTGTTTTATTTGAATTTCCAATAATAATTTCACTACTAACAAAGTAGTTGCTGGGTTTAAACAAGAAAGTGATAAAAAGAATGAGAAATTATGCAAAAGGGAAAGAGAAAAGGACACACAACGGAAGTACAGCAATCTTTTTCAGAGTCTTTGAAAATAAGAACAAGTCTTCAATGAGTCCACCTTGAGAGACAAGTATGTCAAATTTAACCATGTTTAAGAATTGCTGATCCTCGGAAAGGAGGACACGTGTAATTATTGTCACAGAGGTCCCTCAAAATTCACCTATGAGGATTATAGAAGCTGAAAGCAAATAAATCCATTTTAAGTGAGTTTGTTTCTAAAGATTTGCATTTGCACAGAATTTGCACATTTTGTTTATAATTTGAAATTAAATTGGAATTTTTAATGCTAATGTAGTTTATTTCATTTTAAAAAATTATTCTTGCAATAAGAAGACTATCTCTATCATTTGATAAATCAACAAGTTATATGCATGGTTTAAAATATTTCAAGTGAATATAGTTAAGATATAGACTGGTTTAAATTAATTTTAAGTATATACATATTTGCCAGAAATCTATATTATTTCACTCTCCTCCAATAATTCTCTTCTACTCCCCCTCTCCCAATCACTATTTCACTCCTAATTAAAGGCAGGGGAAATTCTTCATTCCTTGGGAGGTGTCACACTTCCCCATCATTCTGTGCTTTGCAGGAGGTGAAGTGTCTAGTAATGTTCATTGTTATCACGTGGTTACAGTGCCCTGCAAGTATGGACATGTTATTAGGTCAGACACTAACTTCCTAAGTGAAAAAATGATGTGTGTTCTTTGTGAGATCCTTAGCAATGGCTGGAGTTGGTGCTAATTAAGGCCCCATGGCAACATGGCTCCAGAGAGGTCAGTGACTTCTTTCTGACGCCTAAACCGTGCTCCAACTCAAAGGAACTGCTCCTAATCTGAAGCAGTGTGATGTAGAGCTGGCCTTTCAGATCCACCATACATTTAAAGGAAAATGACAGTTAATGGCAGGGGTGTCAAGAAAGAGCAGATGGAGGAGTTCTGAGAAATGTCACTCTGCAGCTAAGTTTACCTGCAATTAGTTACTGTGTTGAAGAAGCAGTGGACAATGGAGCCCTGGGCACCTTTTTAAGGACTTTGGTGTTCCTAAAATACATGGAAGCAAAATGCACTTCAGGCAGTCCCTGGGATGGATGGCTTCCAGCAAACCAAGTGCCATCTGTATTCATTAGGGATCAGCTCTAGACCTACCCCTCCCTTTAGCCCAAAGCATTACTCTGGCCCAGTGGTCTTCTAGAATTATTAAACCACGATGATTTTACTGATGTTAACAGGAATGCAAAAATAAATTCAAGATAAAGAACATTCTGTTACATTTCTTCATGGGAATAAGCCATTGTGGTGATTAACCTTGGACTCATTTTCTTTCACCTCTTGAGGCACAGAGCTTGAGAAATCCAAATAATATTCAAAGGAAAAAACCAAAATTTTTGTCAGTTTTAATAGACACCTGTACTGCTTACTACTTACTTGAAAACTGTCTGATCTGTTGGCCCAAATCTTTTCCTTGCTTTTTAAAATTTTAACTAGTTCTTGCTATACACCAGCATTGCATCTGCATGTATGTCCCACAGGAGTTCTTGTTATTATTATGCTCCAGAATATTTTTTTTCATACTACAACAGCTAAGGATGAATCAGAGTTCTGGCTTTTAGCACCAGGTTTTATAAACTTTACCAAAATAAAACCCCAAAAATCAAACAAACAAACAAAAAACAAATGCACACTATAGCACCAGGCTTGTAAACAAGTCCTAAAGTTCCTTGCAAAAATAGATTTCAAGCTTTGAAATTATATCTGCAGTTTTTTAAGGCTTCAGAATTATATAATTAAAAGCTGCTTATCAAAGTCAAGGTGCATACTCATACATTATAGGTTATATTTCTTCACTGGTATTCAGTCTTTGTGTAAAAATATTTTTTCATGTGAAAACAATCAAATTTAGTGCATACTAAAACTTGTACATTACTGTATACAACAAAGATATAGAACAGAACTGAAGATATTAATGTCATTTACTGCACAGTATTCATAATACAGGTGAATGTGTGGACCCCCTGAGAAGCTGTATTGCTTCGTCTAGCATCATGTAGCCTGAAGATTAGCATCTTGTTTCCTATGTACTCATACAAGAATGATTTTCCTTTCCTAACCAAAGTTCAGAAATTATCACAAAGAAAAAAATATTCCAAAATTAAAACATATTGTGAACATGAAAACATGAATCTTCAAATATGACCTACAGCTTTGGTATTCAAACTATTTTTAAAGACCTTGTCAAACTACAAATGAATAGTCCTAATTGTAGAAAGAGCTTCCTATTTTAAAACACAGGAAACCTTCTACTTTCACATAGAAAACTACTAGAGTGCTTCTCCATTCCCTATAATGAACATATTCAGCCAATGTGGACCTTGGAAGACATAATGAGACTTGCACAAGCAAGTAATTCAGAAAAAGTCTTCTTTGATGATTGAAAAGTACTTGATTGAATATCAAGGAAAAGACTTATTTTGCCCAAAGTGAAGAGGAGAAATTTTGTGCTGTTCTTAGCCCAATGTTTTATCAATTTCTTTCTAAATTGTCATTGTTTTAGCAATATTAAATATTAAGCAGAAAAACTTATCAAAATTGTTTTTATATCAGTCCTTTTAAGAAGCAGTCTAACAAGAGTTTGTTTGTTTTTTGTTTTTGTTTTTGTTTTTTTCCAAATCTGAATGGCAGGTGCCTCTCAGCCCCTTTAAATATTCTTTTCTGGTTGAGCTACTATTTATTACTCAACCAAGAAGGACACAGCCATCCATCCAATGTGCTCAAGTCAGTCTGGGGAGCTGCTCAAATTTTCTCTTGGGAATCCAAAAGGTAGTAAGCTGCTGTAGCTGAAGAATTCCTGCCTGGAGATTATGGTTTTGAGTGTTACACAAGCTGGGTCTCACAGCACCTCCTCCCCAACACACAGCCAACAAAGCAGAGATAACTGATGCCGCTGGACTGACAAGCCTAGCGCTATATAGCACATGTTTCTTTGACAGCAATTACTTATTGATTTCTTAGTAGAGAATCAAACACAGTTTCATTAAATTAATAGTTTTGAACCTTGTTATCAATTTTACTTTATATTAATATATTCTTAATACAAGTAGATGACACATATAAATGAGAAATTGTTTTTTTTTTTACTTTTTAAATTTATTGTGAAATGTGGTTGGTTAACTTTTCAATAATATTCTTTTAATAACACCTTATTGTCATTCTTGGTAACAAGTATGTCGGGTTGGTGTTGGATCAGAACACCTAGCTCGCTGTTTTTCAAATGTGTTATTTTGTTAAATTACTTAGTGTACATGTCTAGGATAAAAACAGATATAATGATAGCCAGTGAAATACAGATGTGATAAGGGTCAAGTTAATAGAATTTATCACAATTATCACAAGGTAAGAGATAAACAAGTTAGCCTGGCAATGGTGGCACATGACTTTAATCCCAGAATTTGGAAGGCAGAGGCAGGTGGATATCTGAGTTTGAGGCCAGCCTGACCTACAGAGTGAGTTCCAAGACAGCCAGGGTTACACAGAGAAACTCTGTCTCACCCCCACCCCCCAAAAAACCAAAAACCAAAAATAGAGTTAAAAAGTTACTATTATTGCTAACTTTAGAGTCCTGAACAATTTCAGTGTAAAATATGCTTACTGTACCACTTAATTATATAGAAATAATTTATTAAAATATACCCAGAAGTGTAGGACAATTTTCCCCAGTGCCCTAAGATGCTAGTATAGATAAGTATCAATAGAACAACTTTTGTATTTTAAAATAAATTATGAAGTAATGACAAGGGATGCATTAGGGATTGCTAGTATGCCATACAAAACCAATTCTGAAGCACAATCAAATCAATATGGGTCATTTTAAGTGAAATTCTAATACAAATTTACACAGAAAAATGATGTCTCAGATGCTGCTTTGAGAATATGACAAGTTCTCTGTGCATCTGCACATACATTTACATGGCATTTGATAGGCTAAAATGATACTACTAGAATAGTATCATTCAGATCTCAAATAATAGTAGTATTCAGATCTCAAATCCACAAATTGAAGTGGGGATTTGGTAACTACCTAACTAATTTGATTAACTGAGATGAGTAAACTAAATACTTATCTGTGTTGATCCTGAATGCTTACTTTGACTGCATAAATCAATTTAGACTGGTTAAATGCTAAATGTACTGTCTTCATAGAATAAAGTAAAAATTAGATTCTTTTGTCATTTTGCTATTTTCATTAAAGTAAAAAGCTAAAACGATATTCATTTGCTAATTTCCTGACAAAATACTGTTTTTGCACAGCACAGAGTCTAGAGGCTCACTCATTATCCATGGTAATTTTGTTCTATGATTCCCCATTAGAGCACTTCATATAAAAGTTTCTTTCAAATTGTACTATTATGTTACAATCAAAAGAGAAAATTTAGACAAAATGTTTATTTTCCATCTTGTAGACAGTCAAAACTGTCTGTTGATGCACTCTTTGATATTAATTGTTACTCATCCAAGAGAGGATGTAGGCAAAAATGCTTGATGGCTCTTTTGAGAACTTCTACAATTGTGTGTTAGTCTTGTAAGAGCCAATAGCCAGACCATAATAGAAGTCACTTAATACGCAGTCACCCCTCAGAATGACACATAATTACTCAAGGTGTTAGCTTTCCGGTATGCGAAATAACACACTAGTGTGAAATAAATGTTTTCATGAGTTATTTTATTGAAGTATTCAATTTAATCAAGGAAATGTGGACAACATGCTAGCATAATCTGATCAATCCCATAAAAGAGCACACAGCAGAGTAACAATGATCAAGTTAAATTGCTCACTTTTATGCTCTAGACCTTATGCTCCCATTTTGAATAGTTTTCCTTTTTTATATGAAGAATTTAAAAGTTTGCTTTTGATCATGAACTAAGATTATGTATGACTATATTATATAAGCATATAATATAATAATTGACATCAGCCATCACCAATTTGGGAGAATTTCAGTTTCTAGGTAAAAAATTTGCATGTCTCCAAATATTTCAAAGTGGCATTTCAGTGTCTAATATCTATTCCTCCAGAACCAATGCAGGAGCTATGTTTGCTCCTCTTCCAGAGTCACTGTTACACATTGGAGTGTAGAAAAATTCTACAAGAGGAAACCAGATATACCTTACAATATAAATACAAAAACAGAAAACAAAGAAACAAAATGGGATTATCAAAACAAAGAGCCAAGATGCAAGCCTAGAGCAGAAAAATTAATAATCAAAGAATAAAATTCAATGTGTATTGAGTTTCAAATTGTATGATGCAGGAGATACCATGGATGAGCACCAATGAAGGGTATATGTTACAAGAACTTTGAGGGAAAGAAAGCATAACAGCCTACAAAAAAGACACAGAAACAGGAAAAGACAGGAGATGCAGAGGAGAAAGACGGTAGATGATGATATTAATTGTGCTTATAACATATGAACAACACAGCAAATAATACTAGAATATCAAGTGCTGCAATTCATGCTGGGAATGAAGTTACTGATAAAAGGTAAGATTTCCCAACGGGGTCAACTATGCTACTACTCTGATGTGATTGCTTCCTGAGAATTCTCCAAACTTCTTGTTCTTTAATGATCTTGATAGGTGCAACTTCTGTAAACTATCAGTTAGATCATTTATCCTGAAAGCATTTTCTCATTTTGAAATGGGGAATCGGATAAAACTAAAGCATATATGTACAGTGTACTTAAAACATTGCCATCAACACACCTTACTTAGGGAAGGTCTGCTAGCAACAACATTATCATTGTTAACAATTAATGGCCTTTTCCTGGGCCTACTTCATACTTTCTGTTCACACGCCCAATGTTTTAGTTAAACTGTATTCCTTCCCTTCCCAGCTCACCTAGAGGTTTTCAAACTCAAAGCCTTTGCTCACCATGCTTAACATTGGAGGCTTGTGACATCACATCCTTCTCTTAATGCTGAAATCTTGCCCACACTGCAAGTTCTCACATCCTGATGCCCTCCATTTTGCATCAGGTTTAATATAAGTCACTTCATATAGGCCCCATTACCTTGTTTCTAGTTCATCTTATGACACTTGATTATAGTCATACATTCACCATCTTTGAGCTGTATATGAAATGTAAACTGAAATTCAAAGACAGTTTGGGGATTGGACTCTATCCAATGGCATGCCAATAAAAAGTCATTTAATTTTTGCTGAATTAAAAAGAGAAAAGATACTTATAACCCCAAGTTAATACAGTTGAATTATGTCAAAATAAATATATTGGTCAACGGATTTTTCAATTAAATGACAAACAATCGTGCTATGACTGGTGACTGCCAATAAATCTTGTGCCTTGAGCTGTACTCCATCATGTAAACATTGTCCTGAATTTTTACACTCAAATATCATGAATTATGTGTTTCCCTGCCCGGGGTTTTTGATTTCCACACTGAAGTTCACGATCCACGATAGAACTTTCATATCTGGGAATGTTATATCAAATTTGGTATCAATGCTTTAATTACCATATCTTAAATTAAAACATTTTTATATCTTACATAAAAACACAGTGGGGGCCTGGGGATATAACTCAGTATTAGAGTGCTTTCCTTCAGGAACTCAAGGTCTTGGATCTATCCCTGCGTGCCATTTAACTGGGAGAATATACTTTTAGCTTACATATTTCCTATCTTATACAAATTGGTTTCCAGGGGTTATTAAAACAAAACCTGGATTCTAAAAATCATCATTTCTAAAATAGCAATACTTATAAATTTGATATGTTTGATATATTTATTTAAAACATCACATTTCTTCAGTCTCTGTTTCTAAGTATCTCACACCAAGTCTTTCAATGTATTGCTTTAACAGTGAATTTGTGGTGACCAAATATCTGACTTCAAGTCACATGTTACACATGCACACGTTCTAAATGATGCTTGTAGCTTTCTCTGGTGAACAGGATAGTGAGGAAACAGAATGCTAAACAGAATTTTGACACTGATTCCCAATGGCCCAATGATGGGAGAGGGGGTAGTCATCATGGAAATGTTTTATATGTATGTATGTATGTATGTATGTATGCATGCATGTATGCATGTATGTATGTATATTTGTTTTTGTTATTATTTTTGGCAAATCAATTCAGACTCGGTCAAAATCTGCATGGGCATTTCTGCAATACTGAGGGATATATACAGAGAAAGTAGAGACCATGCAAGCCAAACACTCACTTGCCTCAGAACTCTCTACATAATTGATAAAACCATGGCACCTTATTCTAAATCCTGAAAAACTGCCTCATTTCTCAACATCTGTTGACCCCATTGCGATCATATCTATGGTAATATCATTTATTTTAGCTTATACTGGATGATAACAAACTAATATTAACTATGACTAATTTACTACACATTTTAATTTGTTGAGTTTTCAATAGAAATGGTCTGTTATCTCAGACTAAGTAAATACATCAAGGTAACATAATTAGAATATTTATTGTCACATTCTGTTTGAATTCTAATAGGGTAGAAATTACAGACTAAATCCATTCTTGTGTTTTAATATAGTAAAATATAAAAAATTAACTTTTTGGAGAAAAATTCTCAGTATGCTTAAGAATGAATATATGAATGAATATATGAATATATGAAGGATGGTTGTTTTGCTAATTAATTACAGATGGCTCAGGTGTTTATATGTCATAGACTTTAACTCTAACAGTAAACCAGCAATACTGTGTTGTATTGTTTTTACTGCCCTCAACGTAATTAGAGAGTGGAGCTGGAACTGTCATTCATGACTTTCTATGCTATTGTGTGAGAGAGAGAAAAAGTGGTGGACTGTACATTAGCACTTCAGCTAGGGCTAGTCCAGTGACATGAAAGATTCAGATGTATATTAAACCTCACGCATGATTGCCTTTTTATTATGGTTAAAAAAAAACTTGCTTACATACATTATGGTCTGGTGCTGCTTGACACCTAAATTAATATCAATAGCATATGAACATTTATTTTAATAGTTAATAAGTCAATAATTAGTATAAGCATTGTAAAAATTATGTAATAGAAATGTAAAGAAATAGGTAAAACACTCTTATTTTATGATATATAAAACTAATTGTAGTAAGAACTCCCAATATTGCTAGGATTTTTAAAAATATCAACCCAACAGCAATATATCCAGAGGCTTATACAGCTGTGACTATAATCTAGTCCCATTTGTCAGACAAGAAATTTTATGAAGAAAGATTCTACCAAAAGCAGGTACAGAAGAAATAGCAAGATAAATATTATTCAAATAAGAGATTGATGTGTTCAGAAGCTTGGTTGTCACCATTATATTATTTTATCTTCTATATATTATCTTCAAGGATAAAGGGGAATTACTAAGGAATAGCATAACAGCACATGAGCTGTCCATATGATTATAGCAATGGGGAATACCGAGATGCTGAGTTTGAAGATTTGAAATATTTTCATGTGTTGATGTCATCCTGAGAACAGGCAGGCTCTTGGAGTTTGAGTCAGAGAAGTTATTGTTTATTTTCTTTTAAAATATCACATAATTGTAAAGCCCTTTTACTTCAGGGCAATGTCTTGCTTTCATTAATAACTAAAAGTGTTCCAATAATGGATAATTTATAGTAGACTTTGAAGTGTGTTATTTTTACCATGGTAGTAAAAGATACTATCATGACTATGCATAGACTCTGAATATTATATAAGGACATGGTGAATAAACCTTTCATTGCTATGAATAAAGAGAGAGAAGTGAAGCAGTGTTATAAAAAGGGAATACTATCATCTATTATCTTTCTAATGCTTAAATATAAATGGCTAGCATTACAGTTTTAAGAATCAAGCTATTGCTATTGTCCTGATGTTCCATCATTCAGGAGAAACAAAATGGACAAAGACAGTTTAAATGCATTGTGAAACAACACTTCAGTAGTGTTCTTTTCCAAGCTTAGATGAGCTTTCATTAAAATATACCTTTAATAAATGTCTTTCTTTCTAGTAGTTCGTAGAAGAGTCAGGTAAATGTAATGTCCTTAATAATAATTATCTCTGTGAGATTTATGTTGTCATTTTTGTGAGTTCTTTAAAGGGGTGTCACTGCAGAATTTCATCTACAATGAGAAGCCCTTCCATAGGACAGGTACTGAAAAACAAAGGCAGGAAGACAACATCTTTTTGTGCTCCTCTAATGCTATTTGTGCCCCTTCTAACAAGATGTATGTGATGTAGAGGAATGCGTAGCATTGAAAAATATCTTGAACTCTAGTGCCTTAGTTAATGTCAATGACACCCTTGAAAAAGATAAAGGGTCATTTTAATAAGTAATGAAACTGCTGAAATTATGTGAGAGGCATACTCTGACCTTCACCCAGGGGTCACTTCTATGCTTAACAAAGTGATGTAAAATGAACTGTTTTCATAAACAGATGGGCTTTAGGATAATGGTTTGTACTTTTTAATTTCCTTTTTGGCAGTACATTACGCCAAATGTCAGCAGTGTCAATAGTCTTCATTAGAAGTTGCCTGATATTGCTGGGCTGTTTCCTACAGACATTCAGCTGTTTCTCAACTTAGCAATACACATTGGAAGTAGATAAGAGTATGAAAGCACAGAAAGATAAAAAAAAAAAATTCCATATTCTCAATCAAGGAGAAGCAAATTACATCAAATTCACAAATTAAAAATGGAAGATTTCAAGTATTCATTATTTCTTTTCATCTATTTTGCATTTCAATTGCAATGTAATCTTTTGAATACCCTCACCC
>NC_034593.1:1786938-1791938 GCF_900095145.1 Mus pahari | reverse complement strand
TTTTTCAATGGAAAAACTTTTACAACTCCCAAACATATTCTGTTACAGTAGTTTAAAAAAATACGCCCCTCTATTTTAATTGGGGTAGTTTACTTCCACTCATACAAGCAAATCCCCCCCCCATAGCAACACAGAGAAGAAAATATTAATAAGTCGTCTGAATATAAACTACATAAGTTCTAGTAAGTCTCCAAAATACTTTATGTGCATCTTTTTAAAAAAATCCACGAATGAGTACAGGAGGCATTTATTTGTTCTTAGATTTGCTGGATAAGCATTAGAACTATGAGACTCAAAGAAACAAACAAACAAACACAACTCTATAGTTTGGATCAAACATGTTGGTTTGTCCTTTCCATCTCCACTTTGCTCTGCTTTTAGCACCTGAAAGAAGTTAGTCAGTAAAGACTAGATAGTGTTGAGTCTTTCCAAAAGCCATGCCAAGTATTTGGTGACACTCATGAGGAGAACTGTTAGGGTTTTTTGTTTGTTTTTGTTTTGTTCAACCAAGTGAAGTAACGCTTGTTCCTAAAGTGTCGCTTTCTGCATTTGTGTAAGTTTATGTGCTAATTATTCTTGCTTTCAGAAAGAGATGTTCACTTAGCTCTTATAAATTCTGGCTCTTCACCTCAAACAAACAAACAAACAAACAAAATATATCTGTACAACTATAGTAAACAAATACATGAAGGTTTTTTTTTTTGTTTTTGTTTTTGTTTTTTTTGTGTGTTTTTTTTTTGTTGTTGTTTTTTTCGAGACAGGGTTTCTCTGTTTAGCCCTGCCTGTCCTGGAACTCACTCTGTAGACCAGGCTGGCCCCCGAACTCAGAAATCCACCTGCCTCTGCCTCCCGAGTGCTGGGATTAAAGGCGTGCGCCACCACGCCCGGCTAACAGACTGTTCTGAAGACAACATTGCTTTCTTTGGAAGGAACACCAAGAAAGACAGCTGAACCTGGAAGGACCCTGGAAGGAACATTGCAGTTTCCTTCAAACACATCAAGCACAGGTCAGGCCCGGAAGGGAAGAGACTCCAGGAACTGGGCATGTGGGGTAAGAGGCCATAGGACACTGGCACGTATGTGTGAGGGAGTTTGTCTCCTAGCCTGATGAGATAATGTTTGTGATTATAACACAAACACTTTCCAGAGGGGAATGAGGGAAAATTAAACTTTTTCTCCTCATGTAAAGTGAGTAACATTCTCACCAATTGGTATTCAACTAATGTTATTTCTTACAATTTCAGTTCTGGATTTATTTATTAGTAAATAGATCATCTTCCTAGTGCAGCATGCTTCCTTTCCATGCATACTGACAGTATTTCTGCTTGTTGGTTCAAGGGAATTAAAAGTGGTATCAAGAAAAGGAGGAAAGGCTATTTAAAAACACATTTCCTTGTGTCTCAAATCCACAAAGTCGAAAATGGAATCTTGTTTCTTGTCATTCCTCTGTGTTAAGAACAGCGGGTTGCAACCATTCAGGCTGCCCCATCAACTGTGAGTTTCAATTTGAGCTGCTTTTACATTTAGGGGCACACATACAAAAACCCTCACTTTCCCGCCAACTCATCTTCACCCTGTGTTGTCCTTTGGAGGCTTTCAGGCAATGCTCTGCTCCCAGGCAAGCCAAGCATAGCAAGAGTGTCTCTGCTGCAACACACACCGGCTAATGTACAATGGCCAAAAACAAAAGGAACAGAAAGGCTCCTATTATCTGACCTTTCTTAAAACACAAAAACTGCCTTCTTTGAGGGGAGGAAGTGCCAGGAAGCCTGCAGGTGTGGGATGGTTAAAAGAAAAGGCCTGGGCTAAATAGATTCTTTGACTGTCAGGGATTAGCATAGTGGTGGTAGTGGTAACACACGTCTTTCCCTTTAATTTACAAAATTTTCTCACGAGTCTGCAAGAGTACACCCCATCAGGGGCTTTCCAAGGCCATTGAAATGTCTTAAGTTTTAATTAAGTTGGAGTTGTCAGAAGAAAGCTTTTTTGGCACAGAGTCAGGGTCATTAATTACTGCTATCTTTGTTTCTTTCTGTAGAGAGAACTCTGCAGACTTGCTGGGTTCCTCGCCCTGTCTACATTTTCTAGCCTCCACTTCCCATTCAGTTCCAAGTGGGATTTGATTAAGCAGCTGACAAATTACTTCCATCAGTTCTAGGTACAAAGCCCTTATACAACCTTCAGTCTTTAAAAATCTTTCTCATTAGTGGGTTTAGCACAGCACTGATAATAAATTTGCCTAGGAAGTGACCAAGCTGCTGGGTTTCTGCATTGGCTTTCTTCTTTTAAGCATAACCGTCCTCACACTTTCCACAATCCTTATTTATCCAGAAACCTAGTCATGTTCTCAGAGTCTGTGACCTTGGCATCTCTGAAAAATGAATCAAGTTACAAAGTATTTACTTTATCCAAAGACATAGAATTCTAGGAGGAAACATTGGATTTTGACTGAAATCTCTGAAGTTGGACAAATATTCTTGTTTCTAATAAACTGGTACCCATAATTACTGACAATGTTTTATAGATAAGTAAGAAAGACTTTTAGAAAATGTGCTAATTAATTTATCTTTCAATAAAGCTATTGCACTGGGGCCAAGCACATGAACCACTAAGAAAATTTTAAATTGATGATAACTTTTAAATTGATTTCTTAGATTTCACCAAGCTATTATTCTAGGGATTCCCTGGAGTAGGGACATCCACCAATACTCATATGCATATCTTACACTACTACTATATAGTAGTATGTAAGATATGCATATGACTGATCACTTAAGAGACCTAACCAATGTAAATTTGTGTTATACCATATTATTTGGGAATGACAACAAGAAAAAACCCTGTAAATGTTTAGCACAGGCTGTATTATTTTTTTTCCAAGTATCTCTGATTGGGTATTTGGTAAATTGGATACGGAAGCCAGTGTGTGTGTCTTGTAGGAAAAAAAAAAAAAAAAAAAAAAAAACTCAAATCTCTTAACTATAACAAACTCTGAATAAGTATTATGCATCATTTCTATTTTTAAAAAAATCATGCTAAAAATAAATTATTTAAATTAAGATTATTAATATAAAGTATACTCATAATTTGAGCCAATTTGCTCCAAAGTAAGTACTTCTTTTTAAAGATGAATTTTCTATACTTCTCAGGTTTATTTTTAATGTAGTGTAAATATGTGAATGTGTTCATGTGTGTGTGTGTGGGGGGGAGTGGATGTGGGTGTTCATGTCTATGTGGGAACATGATTGTGATACAGCATGTACAGGCCAAAGGACATCCTCAGTTATTATCTTCAGGAATGTGATCTCTTTTGATATCAGGTCTCATATTGGCCTGGAGCTCACCTATTAGGCTAGACTGGCTGCCAGGCATTTCCAAAAATCTGTTTCTGCCTCCTCAGTGTTGGGTTGCAAAAATGTACCAAAATATCAGGATTTTTGCAGTGGTTCCATGGATCAAACTCAGGGACTATTTATCAAGTATGCTATATCCCTAGACCCTAGCTTTTCCATTTTTATATAATTTATTATTTTCAATTCACAGAAAAATAGCAAATGCCAAAACAATTTGGTTAAGACTGGGAAGCAAAAATAAAACAATACATATCTTAAAATTCAGAAAATAAAGTAGACTAACATGAGTCAAGACAGATGCATTCCGATCGACAAGTATGGCTAGAATTCATATTTTACCTTAACTACAAATACTTTGGAATTGTAATATAGTAGACAGATGATATTGACAATTTTGGATGAAATCCAATTATATAGATTCATACATTCCTTCCTTCCTGCTGAACATAGGATATTATTTGAAATATTTTTTGCAAATATTTTCACAGTTACTGGCAATGATTCCACACCACAGACATGTTACCAACATGATACATTAGTGATGTATCAAAGGGCTCTGAAGGCCACAATAAGCAGTCATTGTTGTCAAGGCAATGTCTATCATTATCTGATGAGTCTCAGATGATCAATTTCCACTTCTAGAATCTGAATGAGGCTTTAATGAAGGGAAAGCTAAAACAGTGTTTTCATTCACTCTAGTCCAGAAAGAAGCAGTAAACTCTTGGCTTTCCCAAACAACTACCTGCTTTTGAAGAAAATTTTTAACCTTTGCAACTTTTATAAATGAAACAATATGCCCGACAAAAAGAATATGCTTTTCCTCCAATCCTCGATAAAAAGTTCTAAGTTCCCTTTTTAAAGCAAGTGTAAGATGTAAATCTGTAAGTGCAGATAAATACATTAGTAAATCAAATATAATGATTCAGTTCACTTTAGACAGTCTGTAATTTCTGAAGAGTAATAAAGGAAGTCATTTCCAGTGTCCATTGTTAAAGTGATACTCATTTCCTCTAGTTCAGCCGAGAATGTAAATGGTCCCTTTTCCAAGTTCAGGTGACCAATCATGTTTATGTATGCTCTGTATCACTTCAAAGCACATCACAAGTGCAAGGACTTTGTTTCTGTAACCACCAAAAATCTCCCGTACTATGTGAAGACAATAAGGATTCAAGGACTTAAAGATACATATGATAGGTTAATCTTCTATTCAGAGCTAAAGAAAATTAATAACATATGATTATACAAAAGAACTTATTTACAGATTTAATGATTCTGTGACATTCTAAATTACTTCAAAACTCTATGGATAAGTTCTGCCCACCTACCTACTGATATCGGAATTTGGTATGAATATATTCAATCAGAATGGTAATATGCTGTGTTCTGAGCTTCTGTTCCCCTATGTAAGGGTATTTTTCATTGTTTGAGTCATTGAGAGCTGCTTATGTGAAGTTGGTAGAGTTTCCTCATTCTTCAATCCCACAGCATGTGTACACAGACTATTCCATCTCAATATGTACAGCCTATACTAACAAGTCAGAAAACAAATTTAATCCAATGTAGAAATGTTTCTGGAAAGAAATACAGTTCCATAGTGTAATGGTTTGTATATTCTTGGACCAGGGAGTGGCACCATCTGGAGGTGTG
>NC_034593.1:1770908-1786103 GCF_900095145.1 Mus pahari | reverse complement strand
GCTCCTCCTGCACCATGCATGCCTGGATGCTGCCATGCTCCTGCCTTGATGATAATGGACTGAACCTCTGAACCTGTAAGCCAGCCCCAATTAAATGTCATTTTTATATGACTTGCCTTGGTCATGGTGTCTGTTCACAGCAGTAAAACCCTAACTAATACACATAGGGTAGAAGAAAAATGTCTCTTGGTATCACTTCCTCAGAGAGATATAGTAGCACAAACCATGACAGGTCCACCAAGAATGAGCCTTGTGAGCAGAGTATAGGAAAGTCAAGGAAAAAGGGTACCATGTTCTGGATCTACAGGAAGAGTAACCATGGAATATTTGACACATTTAAAGCAATGGACAGAGAAGATACGAATGTGGCTGAGATAATACTTAGAAAGAAATATGTCAGGGAATCACTGGTCATTGCTAACTGAGAGTAGGATGAATTAGCTTTTGTGGTACAGCATGAGCACCTTGGCCAAGAACTGCTGCCTGACCTGGAAAGTAGTCTTGCCTATTTACCTTCAAGTAAAGAAAAATATTAAGGCCACTCTATGTCTGCAGGCCCTAACTTTAACCATAACTTTCTTGACTATTCTTTTTTCTCTTCCTTTTCTATTACCAATTATATGTTGAGTCCTCTAGATTTAATACGGGAAAGTTTTTGATAAAGTCAGTCATTCATATACAGGACACAACAATTTCAATCTTAGCTCTGAGTTCAACAACTATAAAAATGGATTGATTTTGTTCTTACTGGCCCTCCAATCCTCTAACAATTGCCCACATATATGGAATAATATTTAATGTAAGAAGCATTCTTCTAGGTGCCTAACACATTCCTTCATTAAATCCCTTGACACCCTTTGATGTAGATACCAATATTGAGTACAATTTTAGGGGTGAAAGAATGGAAACATGCTGAAATCAAGCACCTTCATTAAGGTCAATGAAAGATGGAGCCAAGTCAAATGTCTTTTTCTCTGTTATTCTATATTCCACATTAAGTCTGTCAGTTTCAACCTAAATTCACCCAGTGGTTCATGTCAGATTTCTGAAAATAATCTTTAACATTTGTTTTTCCTTACAACTTAAACATAAAGTGTCACTAAGCCCTAATCATGATTTCTAACCATTTCTTCATTTATGAATTTCTCTTCATATTATCACTTTCTCTGAAAACACCCACTCCTTTTATCAACTCATGTAACAATTTGTTGAAACAGGTAAGTGTAGTCCATACCTTTCGTCAATAAAAGTTCTTGATGAAACAGGTAGACAATTACAGAAAACCAAAATTATGAACTTCTGAAACTAAGGCTTATAAGATATTGTGGGAGAAGGGAACAGAAAAATTATAAGAGGCAGAATATAAGGGGGTTTGGTTTGAGTTTGTGTCCCGTAGTAATATCATAAGCTATAACCACACAGCCTCACCTAAATGACTGCACAAATATGAACTAAACATGGAAAACAATAGATATCCAAAAATGGACAGGGAAAGGTCACAAAGCCTCAACTCTACCCAAAGAACTACAAACAACTAAAGAATGTGGAGAGTGGAAGAAATATTCTTCTTCTGGAAGACCACACCAATTGGCTATCCAACACCAAATGATCCAATACCATGTAAAATTACACAGGTTGGACACTCTCTATACAAATGTGTGTGTGTGTGTGTGTGTGAGAGTGTATGTATACACATGCATACAACAATTAATGAAAACAGGAGGCTATGAATTTGAGCAGTGAATGAAGGAGACCTAGGAGGAAGAATTTAAAATGGAAAAATGATATAATAATATTGAATTTTCAAAAGTAAAAAATGCAAATGAAAGTAATTTATTGAAAAGGAAACTTTCCAAAACTTCAACAATTTCTATGACACATTTCTGTGTTGAGTTCTTTTCAAGGAGTTGGAATTATACTAGTGGTTTAAACAATGCAGTATTTGAAAAACAAACATCAATTCACAAAAAGAAAAAGAAAACACTCAAAATAATTGATAAGTAACTTATTGTAGTAACAAGACAGGAGGAGTTTGCTCTGCTGCTGTTAACAGCAGAGATCCGTCGCCCTTGCAAATGACACAGGTTGCACATCTAGTATCTATATTGGGTAGCTGGGAAGTACTTGGAACTCCAGCTGTGGGGCTTTCAGATTCATCCTGACTTCTCAGAACCCTCACTCACCTATACATATATTCCCCCTACACACACACACACACACACACACACACACACACACACACACGTTTAAATGGAATTTATTTTTACAAAAGTGTCAAGAAAAATGAAATAAGAAAAACAAGTGGGGAAGGGTAGGTATGGTAATGAAAGATGTTACGTGATGATGATAAGCTGATCAATTCAATCCCTACTAAGTACTCTTCTATTGCTTCCCTTTCATCTTAGCAGAAAGCCCACAGTGTTTTTTATAACTAACCTCAGCTGGAATGACTTTTTGATACCCATTCCCCTCCACTTTGAGGGTTACATTCATGGTCCTGTCTGAGGTCCTTCATGTTGATGGCTACTACCCAACTTTATCATTGACTTGTTCCTTTTTCATCTCTTCATTTCACACCAAATCTCATAGCATTAGCCCTTCTATGGATAAAATTCATTTAACGTAAAAAGCCCTTAGAATTCCCTTAGAATAGAATGTTTATCTTCTCATGTTTGCCTCTTAATCCTATTTGTGTCCTAAACTCAAATATTTTAACTTAAGAGTTTTTTTTTCTTAAGACATCTTGCCATATTGTAATAGTCTTTTGGAATATGTAGCTCATTAATAATTATATAATAGAATATTTGATTGATAAAATTCTATTTTCTCTTCCAATCTGTAAGCTTCATGAAGACACTGACTAATACAACCTTATTTCACCTCTAGCTTTTTCAAATGTCCAGCATACAGCACTAAATTCAATAAACATGGTGAGGAAGGTAATAGTATGGCTATTATCAAGCAAGAGAATAGAAGTAACAACAGCCTGAAGCTTTAGTCTATATATGATACTTGATATATCTTGGTTGCTTGGCTGAGCATGTGGTTTGCCACAGAAAAAAAATGATTCAAAATACTCTCTGGTTCCTAGTTTGAGCAGATGAATTCAGGGTGCTGTCCTGACCATGATGGAGAAGCAATAGCATGCACTGGTTGATGGGAAAGAAAGTGCTCTATTTTAGACATTGTGAACTTAAGATGACTGAAGGATGTCAGGATTGATTTAATCATTACTTAAGAAGAAGGAAGTGGGTGCTTCGGTATTTCTTAGAAGGTAACAAAATGGGAGCAAATACAGAGACAAAGTATGGAGCAGAGACTGAAGGAAAGGTGATCCAGAGACTGCCCCATCTGAGGATCCATCCCATCTACAGTTACCAAATGCAGATACTATTGTGGATGCCAAGAAGTGCATGCTGACATGACCCTGATATAGCTGTCTCCTTAGAGGCTCTGTCAACACCTGACAAATATAGAGTTGGGGATGAGCACAGCCAAAGATTGAACTGATCACTCGGTCACCAGTGGAGCAGTTAGAGAAAGGACTGAAGGAGATGAAGTGGTTTGGAACCCCAAAGGAAAAACAATAAATCAACCAACCAGAACTCCCAGGGTCTAAACCACCAACACATGGAGGGACCCATGACTCCAGCCATATATCTAGCAGAGGATAGTCTTGACAGGCATCAATAGAAGAAGAGGCCCTTGGTCCGGTGAAGGATCAATGCCCCAGTGTAGAGGAATGAGAGGGCAGAGAGGCAGGAGTGGGTGGGTGGGTGGGTAGAGGCACACCCTCATAGAATCAGGAGGATTGGGGGATGGTATAGGAGGTTTCTGGGGAATGGGGGGGGGGAGATTGGGGAAACGGGAAAACAATTGAGATGTAAATAAATAACACATCCGAACAGTGGAGCAGCTGGGACAGGATTCTTCTGGTCACCATCTGCACCCAGGGCTACATCTGTTCCACAGCCCTCTGTATACAGGTCCAGGCAATAGAGAGCTAGTCTCCCAAGAGTACTCTCACTCCCAGTTCAGAGGTGAGATAGCCACTTTATCTCCCACAACTGTCCAAAGTGGGACCGGCCAGGAGCACACAGGGCACAGGAACAGTGGACCAGCTGGGACATGATCCAGTTGGCATCTGCACCCAGGAGCTATGGCTGTTCCAGAGCTATCTGTACATAGGTTCTTCCAGGTCAGAGCTAGACTGACAGGAGTGCTAACACAGGCTTACAGGCCCACAGAAGGGAAAAGCTCCAGCCAGAGACTGCAAGAACAACTAACAGGAGAGATAACTGAATGGCAAAAGACAAGCATAAGAAACTTACCAACATACTAGGGCATATAATCTTCACAGGACCAAGGGCCTGTCCTTCCATTGATGACCAAGGCCATCCTCTGCTGCATAAACAGCTAGAGCCATGAGTCCCACCATGTGTTTCTTTGGTTGGTGGTTTAGTCCCAGAGAGCTCTGGAGATACTGGTTAGTTCATATTGTTCTTTCTCCTATGGGCCTGCAAGCAGGAGTGGGTGGTTTAGTGAGCAGGGGGAGGGGGAAGGGATAGGGGGTCTTTGGAGGGAAAACTAGGAAAGGGGATAACATTTGAAATGTAAATAAAGAAAATACCTAATAAAAATTATAAATTCAAAAAAGATTAAGCTGTAATTCTTATTATAGGAATAATACACAAATACGCTAAAGAAGATTATTTCATTAATGAAAAGTGTATGTGTCCAGTACCAGTAATACAATTATATGTAATTAAAATGAATATTTTTGTTTGCACTCAAAAAAAAAAAAAAAAACAACTTAACAACAGAAACCAAGGCTACTTGTCATCATCAGAACCAATTTCTCCCACCACGGCAAGTCCTGGATAAACCAACACACCAGAAAAGCAAGATTTGGATTTAAAATCATATCTCATGATACTGATAGAGGATTTTAAGAAGGTCATAAATAACTCCCTTAAAGAAATACAGGAAAACACAGGTAAACAGGTAGAAGCACTTAAAGTTTAAACACAAAAATCCCTTAAAGAATTACAGGAAAACACAACCAAACAGGTAAAAGAATTGAACAAGATAACCTAGGAACTAAAAATGGAAGTAGAAACAATAAAGAAATCACAAAGGGAGACAACCCTGGAATTAGAAAACCTAGAAAAGATATCAGGAGTCATATATACAAGCATCATCTACATAATACAAGAGATAGAAGAGACAATCTCATATGCAGAAGATACCATAGAAAATATTGACATAAAAGTCAGAAAATGCAAAATGAGAAAAGGTCCTAACCCAAAACATACAGAAAATACAGGACACAATGAGAAGACCAAACCTATAGATAATAGCTATAGAAGAAAGAGAAGACTTCCAACTTAAAGGGCCAGTGAATATCTTCAATAAAATTATAGAAGTTCTTTATCTAAAGAACATCCCCATGAACATGCAAGAAGCATACAGAACACCAAATAGATTGGACCAGAAAAGAAATTCCTCCCATCATATAATAATCAAAACATCAAATGCACAAAACCAAGAAAGAATATTAAAAACAGTAAAGAAAAAAGGTCAAGTAACACAAAAAGACAGACATATCAGAATTACACCAGACTTCTCACCAGAGACAATGAAAGCTAGAAAATCCTGGGTAGATGTCATACAGACCCTAAGAGAACACAAATGGCAGCTCATCCTACTATATCCAACAAAACTCTCAATTACCATAGATGGAGAAATGAAGATATTCCAAGACAAAAACAAAGTTTCACAATATCTTTCCACAAAGCCAGATTTCAAAGGATAATAAATGGAAAACTCCAACACTAGGAGGGAAAATACAACCTAGAAAAACAAACAAAACAAAAAACAAAAAAAAAAAAAGAAAGAAAGAAAGAAAAATCTTCTTTTAACAAACCAAAAAGAAGACAGCGACACAAACATAATTCCACCTCTGACAACAAAAATAACAGAAAGCAACAACCAAACAATCACTTTTCCTTAATATCTCTTAATATCAATTGACTCAATTCTCCAATAAAAAGACATAGACTGACAGACTGGACACATAAATAGGACCAAATATTTTGCTGCATACAGGAAACCCGCTTCAGTGATAAAGACAGACACTAACTCAGTGTAAAAGAGTGGAAAACAATTCTCAAAGAAAATGGTGCTAGGAAACAAGCTGGAGTAGCCATTCTAATATTGAATACAATTGAGTTTCAAACTAAAATTATCAAAAAAGAAAATGAAGGACACTTCATACACATCAAATGAAAAATCTGCCAAGAAGAACTCTCAATTTAGAACATCTATGCTTCTAATGCAAGGGCATCCACACACATAAAAGAAAATTCACTAAAGATCAGAGCACACATTGCACTTCACACAATAGTAGTGGGAAACATCAACACCCCACTTTCATCAATGGACAGATGATGGAAAGAGAAACTATACAAAGGCACAATGAAACTAATAGAATTTATGAAACAAATGGATTTATCAGATATCTATAGAATATTTTATCCTAAAACAAAAGGATATACCTTCTTCTCAGCACCTTATGGTACCTTATCCAAAATTGATCATATAATTGGTCACAAAACAGGCCTCAAAAGATACAAGAAGATTGAAATAATCTCCTACATCCTATCAGATCACCACTGACTAAGACTGGTCTTCAATAACAACATAAACAATTGAAAGCCCACATGCACATGGAACACCCCACTCAATGATAATTTGGTCAAGGACAAAATAAAGAAAGAAATTAAGGACTTCTGAGAGTTTAATGAAAATGAAGCCACAATAAACCCAAACTTATCAGACACAAAGAAATCAATTCTAAGAGGAAAACTCATAGCTCTGAGTGCCTGCAAAAATAAAATGAAGAGATCATACACTAGCAGCTTGACAGCACATCTGAAAGCTTTAGAACAAAAAGAAGCAAATACACCCAAGAGGAGTAGACTGCAGGAAATAATCAAACTCAGGGCTAAAGTCAACCACATAGGAACAAAAAGACCTATACAAAGAATCAACAAAACCAAAAGCTGGCTCTTTGAGAAAACCAACAAGATAGATGAACCTTTAGCCAGACTATTCAGAGGGCACAGAGACAGTATCCAAATTAACAAAATCAGAAATGAAAAGGGAGACACAACAACAGAAACAGAGGGAATGCAAGAAATCATCATTCCTATTACAAAAGCCTATATTCAACAAAACTGGAAAATCAGGATAAAATAGACAATTTTCTAGACAGATACCAGGTACCAAAGTTAAATCAGGATGAGAAAAACCATCTAAACAGTCGCATAACCACTAAAAAATAGAAGCAGTCATTAATAGGATCCAAAAAAAATACCAGGATCAGATGGGTTTAGTGCAGAGTCCTACAGACTTTCAAAGAAGACCTAATACCAACATGTCTCAAACTATTCCACAAAATAGAAACAAAAGGAACACTACCCAATTTGTTCTATGAAGTCACAATTACTTTGATAACTAATTCACACAAAGACCCACCAAAGAAAGATTCAGACCAATTTCACTTATGAATATCAATGCAAAAATACTCAGTAAAATTGTAACCAAATGCAAGATCTCATCAAAACTATCATCCATCATGATCAAGTAGGCTTCATCTCAGAGATGCAGGGGTGGTTTAATATATAGAAATCCATCAACATATACCACTATATGAAAAAACAAATTGCAAAAACACACATGATCATTTCATTAGATGCTGAAAAAGCATTTGACAAAATCCAACACCCTTTCATGATGAAAGTCTTAGAAAGATCAGGAATTCAAGACCCACACTTAAATATGGTAAAAGCAATATACAGCAAACCAGTAGCCAATATCCAACTAAATGGAGAGAAANTTGAAGCAATTCTACTAAAATCAGGGGCTAGACAAGGCTGCACACTCTCTCCCTACCTATTCAATATAGTACTTGAAGTCCTCCTCAGAGCAATTAGAGGAGAAAAGGAGATCAAAGGGATATAAATTGGAAAGGAAGAAGTCAACATATGACTATTTGCAGATGATATGATAATATACATAAGTGACTCCAAAATTCCACCAGAGAACTCCTAAATCTGATAAACAACTTCAGCAAAGTGGCTTGATATAAAATTAACTCAAACAAATCAGTGGCATTCCTCTACTCAAACAATAATCAGGCTGAAATAGAAATTAGGGAAACAACATCCTTCACAATAGTCACAATAGTCACAAATAATATAAAATACCTTGGTGTAACTCTAACTAAACAAATCAAAGACCTGTATGACAGGAATTTCAAGTCTCTGAAGAAAGAAATCGAAGATCTCAGAAAATGGAAAGATCTCCCATGCTCATAGATTGGCAGGATTAAGATTCAATGCAATCTCCATCAAATTTCCAACTCAAGTATTCATTGAGTTAGAAAGAGAAATTTGCAAATTCATCTGAAATAACAAAAAAAATCCAGGATAGAGAAAACTGTTCTCAACAACAGAAGAAATTCTGGTGGAATCACCATCTCTGACCTCAAGCTGTTCTATAGAGCAATTTTGATAAAAACTACATGGTATTGGTACAGTGATAGGCAGGTAGACCAATGGAATAGAATTGAAGACACAGAAACAAACCCACACACCTATGGTCACTTGATATTTGAAAAAGGATCTAAACTCATCCAGTGCAAAAGGCAGCATTTTCAACAAATGGTGCTGGTTTAACAGGCAGTTAGCACCTGCAAGAATGCAAATTGATCCCTTTTTTTTGGGGGGGGGGGACAGGGTTTCTCTGTAATCCTCTGGCTGTCCTGGAACTCACTCTGTAGACCAGGCTGGCCTTGAACTCAGAAATCTGCCTGCCTCTGCCTCCAAAGTGCTGGGATTAAAGGCGTGTGCCACCACGCCCAACAAATTGATCCATTCTTATCTCCTTGGATAAAGTTCAAGTCCAAATGGATCAAGGACTTCCACATAAAACCAGATACACTGAAAGTAATAGAGAAGAAAGTGAGGAAGATCCTCAAGCACATGGGAACAGAGGAAAAGGAAGACACAAAAGCCCTTTCAAACCTCTTTCTAGTAATTAATCTCTCTTTCTGTCTTTTTTCCCTTGAAATACTTTCCCTTCCTTTTTTATGTTTGTGTGTTGTAAAATTGTATATTTATATTTTTGCATGAATATATGTAAACAGGTGTGTGTGTGTATGTGTGTGTGTGTGTGTGTGTGTGTGTGTCTACCTCCAAGACTGAGGTATCAGAAATCATTCTCAATTGCTTTTCATCTTATTCACTGACGAAGGGTCTTCTAGTCAAACCCAGAGTTTGTAGATATGAAACATCTTGTCTTGCTAGCCAGATTTTCTGAAGACCCTGTCTCATCTCCCTAAGACTGGAATTACAGACTGGGCACAGCACCCACACAACATTGACATGGATCACAACTCTGGTCCTCACTTTTGCTTGGCAACTGATTTAAGGGCTAAGCCACCTCCTCAAGCCATTGTTTTCTTTCTTATAGCATAAACATAATTTTTCTGTCTTTGGGATTGAGTGTGTGGCTTTATTTTCTCTTTTCCTTTCATGTCACTGCTGAATGCAGATCACTTACAATTCACAATTCTTATCTGTACCCTTTCTCCAAAAATCTGAACGATATGTCTAAACCAGCAAGCCCAACTTACTTATTCCTGGGACTGTCTTTTATTCTAAACTCTGTGAACCTACTTGTGACTTCTATGTCTGTTCTCTTGCTTGTTTTTACTTTATTTTGTTTTGCTTTTGAAACAGTGTCTCCTGTACATAAGTTACTCTTGAACTCATATTCCTCCTGCCTCTACTTTCAAGAGTTGAGATTACATGTGTGAACAAGTATGCCTGGGTCCTCATCCTTCTTTTTAATCTTACCTTTATTCTTTGCACTGTCCACAATTCTGATGGGTTTACAAACAAAAATGCAGATGTCAGCCCATATTCCTGCCCTAGCACATGCTTTCCAATTTCAATGCAGCCTTCTTTTTTTCCCTTCTTTCTAGTCAAACTAGGTCTCTATCAACATGGTAGCAGAGAGTTTTTTATCAGGATCCAAAAGAAGGAAGAGAGAGTCACAGGGCCTTGGTGGGACTTTTGAATCCTCAAAGCCCTTCTCCCAGTTACTCATTTCCTCTAACAAGGCCATACCTACTACAACAAGGCCACATTTCCTAATTGTTTGAAATACTGCAATTCTCTGAGGACTAAGCATTCAATTATATGATCCCATGGGGCTATTCTTATTCAAAACACCACATATGCCATTGTTATTCCAATAATTATTCAATACAGGATGATATCAAATCCAAGTCTGCAGAACTTCTGAGATAGGATAATAACTACCCATGTGGCTATATTTAGAAAAGAAACACACCTCTAATGATAGGTAATGTAATGCCTTTTTTCCCCCTCCAGGGTAAGAAGTTTTCAAAGCTCAAAGAGTTTAGTCTTTACTTACCCACTAAGCAGCTATTTGCCTTTCACAAGTTTGCCAAGCTTTCAGTAATACATACACTTGTGTACACACCCTCAATATATACATAGTATATCTCTAAAATTTACCATAAATATATTTTTTAATCCAGAATAATTTTAAGTATGCCAGCCAATCAAGAAATCATGGGTAGAAGAGAATTCTACTAGGCAAAATGATCTACACTGTGTTTTCTTCCCATTTGCCAAGACAAAAATCAAAGAAAACAAATTGTGTAAGTCATCTGGTACAACTAGGAAATACTAAAATAATATTACACAAGAGGCAAGAAGAGTGCCCAGAGAGCTTAAGCACAATGACAAGTGTGCCATCGTTTTTGTGGGACTTTATTCAGGAACTCAGGGACTTTCCACTTTATTAGGAGAAAATCCTTAACAGTGAAGTAAGGATGCTGCTGTCACCCACCTTGTAACATACCTGAGATGCAAGCTAGCACATTCTAACACCAATTGTCATGTCACCACTGGCATGTGGGCACACACACACATACACACAATTACACACACCTTCATGAGAGATACAGAATCAAATTGGCTATTGCAATAGGATGTGTTCTGCTAAATTTTAATTGACTGATTAAAGGATGTGACAATGATATTGCAGAGTATCTTCTGGAAGAATAAATTTGATTATTTTGAGATAATGAATTACTTCTTTTAATAATATTTGAAAAATAAAGCCATCCTGTGTTTCAAAAAGAACTTTTAAGTAATCATTATAGTTTATTCTAATAATCACTATAAATAAATTACTTCTACAATATTTTTCTCTGGATTTTTGCTAGGTCCCATTCTATATAAACAGTATCAATACACTTGTTATTATTCTAAATCTATAGATGCTTTTAATGTCTACACACTTTAAGATTCCTAATGACTGGAAGTCAATGCCATAGACATTCCATACTATAGCATATGCCTTTGATTATGTTCTTAATTTTTAATCACTGACTGAAATTAGGTATGTCCTCAAATAAATGTTATATATGTATCTGTCATGTGACATAATAATGAAAGCAATGTCCACATGTCATGACAGACATCATTTCAAAGTTGTGTTAACTTTTGAATAATTGTGAATTATTATGAGGCAAACATAGACACATTGATTTCATTAGGGTCTTAGAAACAATGATTTGGAAATCATGTTAAAACTGGGGAAAAGACAGTAAAGTGTTTGCTACAGTCTGGCATTAAGACCTTAAATACTATTTCTTAGAAAAATCCCAATTACCTGTGGGAAACTGTTGACATCTATTGACTTAAAGGATCAGTGTTCAACCTCTTCTTTTTTAACAGTTCAACATGATTCCTAAAATACTGTGGTATTATTGTTACATCTCTAACCATTTTCTTCTTTCCTTCCTATATTTAGCACCATGTCTTTCTGTTTACCAACATGTTTCTTATATTAACAATAATGTTGTCCTTTATAAGAGTTGTCATGCTCATGGTATCTCTTCACAGCAATAGAAACCCTAACTAAGACATTATGCTAATCTATGTATATAAGGTAGTGATACTTTAACTTAAATGAATTAAAATAGCTACTATTCAAATCACAAAAACAAAACTATAGATCAAAGAAATAAATCATTTAGCACTCTTAATTGATCTGAAATTTTATGTAATCAAATGTCTATGTGGGGCTTAGGTAAAACTAATGATTTTTTAAATTGGCTTTTGGGAAGAATTGTGCACAGGATTTCTAATTTATTTACATAGTATCTGAAGGTATAAGTTTTATGGTCTATTAAGTATAACTCTATCTAAAGTATCTTAAACAGAACAAAATGAGGTGAAATTATTGTTAACTTGTTTTTTTTTTTTTTTTTTTTAGGTTACCAAGTGCCTGGATTATTCTAACCAGCTATATCCGGAATAGTATTTTATGACAGCTCATGACTTTACATGCTGCGATTCCTTGACTTAAAATTTTTATGAGATTGAAAAGTGCCCTCTGCAATGGTTGGGTGATGATTCTTCACCTTTTAAGAAATAATGTTTCAGCAGGTGGTATTTGAGATCTTGTGCTCCTGAAGGTGTTAAGAGAGCTTTACATTAACCTGTCTGTAAAGACTCTCAGGGACTTGGAACAATGGGGAAGCATGACTTAAAAGATAGCCTGGTAGAAAAGGCTGCCAAACACAAATATCAGGTACAAAGAAATGCCAATACAAACCAATGGGTAATTGGGAAAAGGGGTAAATTTGCATAAAACCAATGGCTGTGAAAATGTATATAAGGTCAGTCCTAATGGAACATTGCGTTTCCAAACTTGAATATAAATAAGCAATAAAATAAACTTCAGAGCACATATCTCTCACATCTAAGCCTCTAGTAAGATTACTGCTTTGCTTAATTTTTCCAAGATTATTTTTTTTCCTTTTTTTTTTATTATTATTTTCTTTATTTACATTTCAAATGCTATCCCGAAAGTTTCCCATACCCCTCCCCCCACCTCTGTTCCCCTACCCACCCACTCCCACTACTTGGCCCAGGCCTTGCCTTGTGCTAGGTCATATAGAGTTTGGAAGACCAAGGAGCCTCTATTCCNACTGATGGCCGATTAGGTCATGTTGTGCTACATATGCAGCTAGAAACACAAACCCAGGGGGTACTGGTTAGTTCCTGTTGTTGTTCCACCTACAGGGTTGCAGCCCCCTTCAGGTACTTGGGTAATTTCTCTAGTTCCTCCATTGGNGACCCTGTGTTCCATCCAGTAGCTGGCTGTGTGCATCCATTTCGGTGTTTACCAGGCACTGGCATAACCTCACAAGAGGCCGCAATATCAGGGTCCCTTCAGCAGTATCTTGCTGGCATGAGCATTAGTATCTAGGTTTGGTGGCTGATGATGGGATGGACTCCCGAATGGGGTACTCTCTGGATAGTCCATCCTTTCATCTTAGCTCTCAATTTTGTCTCTGTACTTATAACCTTTCATGAGAGTTATGTTCCTTATTCTAAGGAGGAATGAAGTATCCACAAATGGTCATCCTTCTTGATTTTCTTCTGTTTTCCATAATGTGTCTTGGATATTCCAAGTTTCTGGGCTAATATCCGCTTATCAGTGAGTACATATCTAGTGACTTCTTTTGTGATTGGGTTACCTCACTAAGGATGATATCCTATCCTCCAAATACATCCATTTGCCCAAGAATTTCATAAATTCATTGGTTTTAATGGCTGAGTAGTACTCCATTGTGTAAATGTACCACAGTTTCTGTATCCATTCCTCTATTGAGGGACATCTGGGTTCTTTCCAGCTTCTGGCTATTATAAATAAGGCTGCTATGAACATAGTGGAGCATGTGTCCTTATTACCAGTTGGAAGATCTTCTGGGTATATGCCCAGAAGAGGTATAGCAGGATCCTCCGGTAGTACTATGTCTAATTTTCTGAGGAACCGCCAGACTGATTTCCAGAGTGGTTGAACAAGCTTGCAATCCCACCAGCAATGGAGGAGTGTTCCTATTTCTCCACAACCTCGCCAGCATCTCTCACATCTAAGCCTCTAGTAAGATTACTGCTTTGCTTAATTTTTCCAAGATTATTTTTTTTTTAAAGAATGCACAAGAAAGGAGATTTTATGGCTTTCTTTCACAAGCATGAACCAATGCCTGGACTCATAAGAAATAGCTCTCCTTAACTTACTGTGGCTAGTAGGTCTGGAGAACTACAGAACTGACTGGTATAACTCAATATAAACACGAAAACAATCTATCAAGTTCATGAAAACCTGTTGATGAGTCTCCTTAGCCATTGCTTCAAGCAAATCTCAACTGCATCAAGAATTTCTCCTGTGAAAATGTCTAACGTTTCAACCCACTTTATCCTTCCTACATTACTACCAAGATGAATAACCTTTTTTAAAACACATGATTGTGACTATGTATACATGGGATCTGACCAATTCTATAATACATAGATCCCTTGTGACCTTCTACAGGCTCAACTGTTTTCTCCATTTTGTTGATGTTTTTGAAACCAAGTCAAGAAATGAGAGAAATAAAGGAAAAAATTGTGGACCAATGAATATTGTAATGCTTATCTGATTTACTTTAAGCATTTGAAGTTAATAGGATACATCTGCAATGGTATATTGTTAAACTGTGTATTGTTCTATGGCCACATTTACACTACATACTACAACATGCACATTAATTAACAGAATTAAGTGTAATAAGGCATACATTTTAGGTAGTCATATAAATATTTATAGTTAGTATTTCTTGTAACTATTTTTTTTTTAAAAATCTGATTGGTTTTCTTTTTCCCTGATTATGCTGGTCACATGCACTCCCAGTGCTTTCCTTCAGCAGTGTGCTAAATATATTATCTCATGTGATGGATAATATTCATTGTCAACTTGAGAGAATTTAGAATCGTCCAAAAGACTACCTTTGAGCATATCTGTGAAGGTTTTCAAAGAAAGATTTAAAACATGGAAAGGAAAAACCTCATGAATATGAGTGACACCATTCTACAGGAAGGAGTCCAAGACTGAAGACAATGAGAACAGAAAGCCCACTAAGCACCAAGAGACTCACTGTGACCAGTTACCTCATGTCCATACAACCAGAGCTAAAGGTCTTCTCTTTTTTTTTTTTTTTTTTTTTTTTTTTTTTTTTTTTTTTTTTTTATATTTTTTTCC
>NC_034593.1:1768708-1770883 GCF_900095145.1 Mus pahari | reverse complement strand
TTTTTTTTTGGTTTTTTGAGACAGGGTTTCTCTGTGTAGCCCTGGCTGTCCTGGAACTCACCTTGTAGACCAGGCTGGCCTCGAACTCAGAAAACCCGCCTGCCTCTGCCTCCCAAGTGCTGGGATTAAAGGCGTGTGCCACCATGCCTGGCGCTAAAGGTCTTCTCATTGTTAGTACTCTGACATTATGGATCACAACTTCTAACTATGAGAGCAAGTAATTCTTTCTTTCTATAGTTGCTTTGAAGAGAGATTTTGTCAGCAATTTTCTTAGTCTTTTTCTTCACTTGTTACATTCTAAGTACACCAGAGTTGCTTTTTATCCATGGTTCTTATTGATAAAGTGTAGGTGGAAATCAATCAACCATTAGTTGCTGTTGAGACTCCACATGGCAGTCTAGAAATTGCCCATATAACAGCAGAATAGGGACAGCTAGAAGTGGCAATTAGACAGCTAAAGAGAAAAACTGGGGTGTTGATAAGGGAAAGATAAAGAGAAGGAAAGAGCACTAATAAGAGCTTTCTCAAATTCTGAATGACACTAATGAGACTAGTGAATGACGGTGGGTTTTGTTTGTTTGTTTTCTGTTTTGTTTATTTTGGTTTGGTTGGTTGATTTATCTACATTTTAAATATTATCCCCGTTCCCATGAACATACAAGAAGCCTGCAGACCTCCAAATAGTTTGGACCAGAAATGAAATTCCTCCTGTCACATAATAATCAAAACACCAAATGCACAAAACAAAGATAGAATATTAAAAGCAGTAAGGGGGAAAGGTCAAGTAACATATAAAGGCAGACATATCAGAATTACACCAGATTTCTCACCAGAGACTATGAAAGCTAGAAGATCCTGGTCATAGAGACCCTAAGAAAACATAACTGCCAGCCCAGGCTACTATACCAAGCAAAACTCTAAATTCCCATAGATGGAGAAAACAAGATATTCTGTGACAAAACCAAATTTATACAATATATTTCCATAAATCCAGCTCTACAAAGGATAATGAATGGAAAACTCCAACACAATGAGGGACACTGTGCCCTAGAAAAAGAAGAAAGTAATCTTCTTTCAACAAACCCAAAAGAAGATAGCCATACAAACATAATTCCACCTCTAACAACAAAAATAACAGGAAGTAACAATCACTTTTACTTAATATCTCTTAACATGAATGGACTCAGTACCCCAATAAAAAGACATAGACTAACAAGCCGGAGGTGTAAATAGGATCCCACATTTTGCTGCATACAGAAAACCCACCTCAGTGATAAACACACAACCTCAGAGTAAAAGATTGGAAAACAATTTTCCAAGCAAATCATCCCAGGAAACAAACTGGAGTAGCATTCTAATATTAAATAAAATCAACTTTCAACCAAAAGTTATCAAAAAAGATAAGGAAGGACACTTCATACACATCAAATGAAAAATCTATGAAGATGAACTCTCAAATCTGAACATCTATGCTCCAAATGCAAGGGCACCAACATTTATAAAAGAAACGTTACTAAAGCTCAAAGCACACATTGCCCTCCACACAATAATAGTGGGAGACTTCAACACCCCACTTTCATCAATGGGCAGATGATGAAAACAGAAACTAAGCAGAGACACAGTGAAACTAATAGAAGTTATGAAACAAATGGATTTAACAGATATCTATAGAACATTTTATCCCAAAACAAAAAGATATACCTTCTTCTCAGCACCTCATGGTACCTTATCCAAAATTGACCATATATTAGGTGACAAAACAGGCCTCAACAGATACAAGAATATTGAAATAATCCCACGCATCTTTTCAGATCACCACTGACTAAGACTGGTCTTCAATAACAGCATAAACAATTGAAAGCCCGCATACACATGGAAGCTGAACAACACTCTTTACTCGATGATAACTTGGTCAAGGACAAAATAAAGAAAGAAATTAAAGGCTTTTTAGAATTTAATAAAAATGAAAACATATCATACCAAAATTTAAAGGACATAATGAAAGCAGTGCTAAGAGGAAAACTCATAACTCTGAGTGCCTCCAAAAAGAAAACGGAGAGAGCTTACACTGGAAGTTTGACAGCACAGCTGAAAGCAAAAGAAGAAGAAGAAGAAGAAGAAGAAGAAGAAGAAGAAGAAGAAGAAGAAGAAGAAGAAGAAGAAGAAGAAGAAGAA
>NC_034593.1:1756319-1768595 GCF_900095145.1 Mus pahari | reverse complement strand
GAGGAGGAGGACGAGGACGAGGACGAGGACGAGGAGGAGGACGAGGAGGAGGAGGAGGACGAGGAGGAAGGAGTAGGAGGACGAGGAGGAGGAGGAGGAGAAGGAGAAAAGGAGGAGAGAGAAGGAGGAGGATGTGGAAGAGGAAGAAGAGGAGGAGTAAGAGAAGGAGAAGAAGAGGAAGAGGATGTGGAAGAGGAAGAAGAGGAGGAGGAGAAGGAGAAGAAGAAGGAAGAAGGAGAAGGAAGAAGAAGAAGAAGAAGAAGAAGAAGAAGAAGAAGAAGAAGAAGAAGAAGAAGAAGAAGAAGAAGAAGAAGAAGAAGAAGAAACACCCAAGAGGAGGAGATGTCAGGAAATAAACCCAGTGCTGAAATCAACCAAATAGAAACCAAAAGATCTATACAAAAACAACAACAACAACAGCAACAACAACAACAACAACAAAACCAGGACAAAACAGATAAACTCTTAGCCAGACTAACTAGAGGGCACAGAGAGAGTATCCAAATTAATAAAATCAGAAATGAAAAGGGAGACATAACAACAAAATATATCTTAAAACATTTATCCTGTTGAATATTAACAGTTGAGAATATTAAAATCATGTTCTACCAAATAAAAGGAAGAAAGAAAGAAATTCAAATGGCTGCAAGTTCCAATGTCTCAGAAACACAATCATTAATCTCAAAGAGGAAAGACATCAATCCAAACTATCCAAACAGGTCCCTATGTTATTTGAATGCCATATAACAAATTCAAGCAAATCTCTGAAATATTATCACATCCATTGGGAATGAGAAACAGAGATGGCACTTGGAGGACATATCCAAGGGCTTCAGAAACACCAGGCAACATACCCATCTCTTCATTTATTTGGTCATAGAACAGGTGGGTATTGTCTAGATCCAGCTCAAAGTGTGGGTACTTTTTCATATATGGGACTTTGGGAATGGTGAAAGGCTTCTCATATCTGCATACTGTCCTTCCTTCTCACTGTGCTTTGCAATTCCTTCCTTGATCAGAAAGGCACTATGCAATGCTTTCTCTGAAATGCATTCTCTAGATCCAGAACTGGATCAAGAACCTCAGCTCTAGTGTCCTCTACTTATGCTCCTAGAAATATGATCGAGGTGGAACATATTAGCAGCTATGTGGATACGCAGCTCCTTGGAAGAAGCTGGTCCCACAAAAGAGCAGGGCATTTGCTTGAGTCTTGCTGGAGATGAGACTTTCACCTTTAATGGCTGTTAATTTTTCCCTCAATTACAACTGGTTCAAAAACAAATATAAAACAGAGAGAGAGAGAGAGAGAGAGAGAGAGAGAGAGAGAGAGAGAGAGAGAGAGAGAGAGAGAGAGAGAGAGAGAGAGAGAGAGAGAGATGAGGTTTAATGATGACAACATTGAGATCGAAAGGGGAAGACTGATAACAGTCCAGGATGTGAATGTCAAGCTCAGCATGATGATGCTTCCAGAAAAATGATAATAGCCTTTCTCTTCACATAGTCTCCTTACATTCATTATTAGCTAGACTATTTGGTAAATGGCAACTGCTTTAATTCTACTGGAGAATGAGAATGCTTAAAAATACATGTATAGGAAAGAATCTGTATACTGTGTAAGATATGGGTTAAACACCAAGTAATACATAACTAGACTGACACCTCAAGGAAACATTTCCAATCAATGCTCTTGCTTTTGGGAAAGATGACATAGCTCAAACCTGGATCTTATAAATGGAAATTGAAATTGCATACACACACACACACACACACACACACACACACAGTATTTCAAACTACAAAATATGTTTGATTTTGTTTATGTTTATATAAAAGATGTTTAATTTGGGTAATTCAAATGATATTTGGTTGTAGCACAACTGAGGAAAACATACACATCCGGGATTTTTAAAAATATTTTTAAATTCTTTCAATCTATACGATACATTCCTATTAATATATTCTAATTTATATATATGTCTTTGAAAGACTTGTTGCTTACAACTTATAAAATATTACTTACATATATTCTATCATTTGAATTTCAGAAGCTTTGAAAATTCTGGAAGAAGATAATAATTTCTTTTTAAAGGCTAACTTCCTGGACTCTTAATATATATTCCCAGTTATCTCAATTGTAATTTTTAGTATTTGTTTTGCTACCAAAAGTCCTTTTGTCTAATGGAGCAATAATTAGTATATTATGAGTAAAAGTTTTTCTCTTCTGACTTCATACTTCCTATAATCTCCAAAAGTCTATCTATAAATCTTACATCATATTGGGTATACTGGATCAGAAATTAGTCATACTTTCTTTTCAGCACCAGTGGGGATGGTGTCTTACTCATTCATGATGGTATCTATTAAACAAAATACACTTTTTAAAACATCACAATGTGTTTTTATTGAACTGCTGGCTGTCTTCCAGAAGAACAGATACATTCCAAGAAAGTATTTTAAGATTCTTGGTTTTATTTGTAAGTAATTTTTCTCCAAATGACCCTTCAATTTTTAGAGTGTTCAGTCCAAGGATACTCCTGCTAAACAACCCCAACAGGACAGCTTCACTAAAATACTCTCAAATGACCTTGCAACCTGACTCCCTCCCTATCTTGCCTTGATTATTGACAGACAATAGTCAAAGCAGAGGCCTTTTGAGCTTCCTTTTGTTTAGAAATCAAGAGGCCAAATCTGTGAAACATCATCCCAAGATCAGAGAACTAAAAAAAGATTTCGGTGAAATTACTGTTCTTTTGGTCATATTTGAGAACACAAGTCCTATTTCAAAAGTAGGTTTCATTCCATTTGAACCACTGCTATTATATATCTCATAGACAATCATTCGAACATTAGCTATCTACACAAAAATTTAAACAAATTCATATAATGGCACAACACTAATACAAGGGAGAAATGAAAGAAAAAGAATATATGATGAATTAATCTGTTCACTTTGGAAAACTAAAGACATGACCATGTATAGCAAATTTAGCATGTGTAAATCCATGTTTGTAATGGTGTTGAAGAAGCAACTCTCATTTCATGATGAATTTTCCTTTTGGTGTATAAAAAATATTTAAATAGTTATTAACTAGTAGCAAACTACAAACCAAATGGGAATATCAGCTTTCCTAGATGTCCCTGATAACGGGATTCCTGGGAATTTCAATATATAAAAATATTATAGTCAATAGATATTTTATTTATAAACAAATTTTGTCATAAGCTAAACAGGTTTAATCACTTCACATAAATGCTGTACAGCGTTATTGTAATTCATAAAAAAGACTGTTTTTGCCATGTAGAAACTGTCACACTCAAGTTGTCTGGTATACCTGATTCCCCAGTAATAAATGTCATTAGCAAGTCCCATCACTGTGACCATCATCAGCAATTTCTCCATAGATTTCAAAAATGCCCTGGGGTGAATTCTTTCCTATAAAAACCTACAAAATCCACCCAAGCTTCTTATGGAAAGTCAATGGACTTTAACTTCCCTTGCTATTTTAGGATTCAAAGATCCCCTCCAGCTCCTCACATGAGGGAACCTAGCTCCATGACATCTAACTTTCCAGCCCCTGACTCTGTCACAGCATTCATAAGGTTTTTAATCTGATGGATGATTTGATGTGATTATATTTATGCCCAAAATAAAAAACTTTATGGCGCTGAAGAGGAATTTGTATGTTTGACCTTAGTCCTTAGTACCAAGCCTGTCCTCAGCACAAAGTAAAAATTCAACCGTAAAGGAGTAAAGCATTGAATTCATTACATTGTTTGATATTCTTAGATACTGATCTGTGGTTTTGTATATAGGTTTACTGTGATTTTGTGTGCACCCTTAAAATATCTAAGGAAAAAAAATAGGACTAGTGAGTAGTGAGTAGTGATGGCTCAGTGGGCAAAGTACTTGTACTTTAGCACAAGAGCTGGAGTTCAGATCCTAGCATCCACAGTGCCACAAGGCAGGAAGGGCAGCCTATCTAACTATCAACACTTGAAAGTTGGAGACAGTATCCTGAGAGAAAATTTGCTGGTTAGACCCTCTGGATTTGCAAGATCTAAGTTCAAGTGAGAGATTATGCCTCAAAATACAAGGGAGATAGCAAGTAAAAAACACATCCAATGGTAACTTCTGATTTCTGCATGTGTGTTCATGTGACACACACAGGCACTTGGACAAAATCATGCACATGCACACACATGCATATATACACATACACATAGGAAAAACTTGGGAGAAACAATAATAAACAGTCATACTATGCTGTAACTAAAAATAGCTTAGTACACATGCTTAGGGGAGCTCATCTAAAAGGATAATCATTGACATAAATTTGAAGTAAGGAGGTACTGTCAAACAATCATGGAAAATATTTGATTGCTTTCTTCTATTCCCATTTATCCTACCCAAAACTCAGGTATATAAAATAAACTAAACATTTACTCTTTCAGAAAACAAAGAATAAGAACTTTTGTATTTTCATCTTGGATATATTAAAAATAAATTAATCAGAAGTCAAAATGACCAAAAAAGTAAAATATTAAAATGTTATAATAAAATTGAACTATTCAAATGTACCACCAGAACAGAGCATAGGAAGATGATCAGCCACCCCTTCTGATTTTCCAGATGGCTGCAGTTCCATCTCTTGGAATAATGGAGTGTTCACATGTTTGATAGTTAATTGTACTTGACTACTGTTTGGCATTCAAGCAAATCTCTGGCCTGAAGGCAGATCATCTTGTTTAATGGCTCCTCACCAAGACATCACTCGCATGATGGCCTAGATCATAAAGATACTGGGAAAGTGAAAAGCTGAAACTTAGCTCATCCCAGCAGTAAGAAATTCCACATACTAAACAGACCACATAGGAAAAGAAAGCAAATCACTGATAACGATCAGTAGTAGATTAAATCGAACATCAAACAGAAGAGTATTGTTTTTATCCTTTTCACTTTTATTAAGAAACCATGTGCTACCTATGTTCACTCTTTAATACTGCAATTTAGCTTAAAACTATAGGAATGACATCTTCAGAGGATAAAACATAAATGAATTCAGTTTACAGTTTAAATTTGAATACAGAGTTTTAACAAATAGGAAACTATCTTCTCAATGTAAACGTACAGATTTTAAAAAGCTTTTAAACCCTAAAAGTTCCACTAGAGAACTCCTAAATCTGATAAACAGCTTCAGTGCAGTAGCTGGATATAAAATTAACTCAAACAAATCAGTGGCCTTTCTCTACACACAGGATAAAGAGGCTGAGAAAGAAATTAGAGAAACAACACCCTTCACAATAGTCACAAATAATATAAAATACCTGGGTGTGACTCTAAGGAAGTGAAAGATATGTATGATACGAAAAAGTCTCTGAAGAAAGAAATCGAAGGAGATCTCAGAAGATGGAAAGGTCTCCCATGCTCATGGATTGGCAGGATTAATACAGTCAAAATGGCTATCTTGCCGAAAGCAGTCTACAGATTCAATGCAATCTCCATCAAAATTCCAACTCAATTCTTCACAGAGTTAGAAAGGGCGATTTGCAAAATCATCTGGAATAACAAAAAACCTAGGATAGCAAAAACCATTCTCAACAATAAAAGAACCTCTGGTGGAATCACCATGCCTGACCTCAAGCTTTACTACAGAGCAAATGTGATTAAAAACTGCATGGTACTGGTACAGCAACAGGCAGGTAGATCAATNNAATAGAAGTGAAGACCCAGAAATGAACCCACATACCTATGGTCACTTGATCTTTGACAAGGGAGCTAAAACCATCCAGTGGGAATAAAGACAGCATTTTTAACAAATGGTGCTGGCACAATTGGTGGTTATCATTTAGATGAATGCGAATTGATCCATTCCTATCTCCTTGTACAAAGCTCAAGACTAAGTGGATCAAGGAACTCCACATAAAACCAGAGACTCTGAAACTTATAGAGGAAAAAGTAGGGAAAAGCTTTGAAGATATGGGTACAAGGGAAAATTTTGTGAATAGAACAGCAATGGTTTGTGCTGTAACATCAAGAATCGACAAATGGGACCTCATAAAATTGCAAGGCTTCTGTAAGGCAAAATACACTGACACATTAGGAAAGTATCTTTACCAATCCTAAATCTGATAGGGGACTAATATCCAATATATACAAAAAACTCAAGAAACTGGACTCCAAAAAATCAACTAAACCTATTTATTAAAATACGGGGTACAGAGCTAAACAAAGAATTCTCAACTGAGGAATACCAAATGGCTGGGAAGCACCTGAAAAATTGTTCACCATCCTTAATCATCAGGTGAATGCTAATCAAAACAACCCTGAGATTCCATCTCACACCAGTCAGAATGGCTAAAATCAAAACTTTGTGTGACAGTACATGCTGGCAAGGATGTGGAGAAAGACGAACACTCCTCCAATGTTGGTGGGATTGCAAGCTGGTACAAATACTCTGGAAATCAGTTTGGCGGTTCCTCAGAAAATTGGACATAGTACTACCGGAAAATCTAGCAATACGTCTCTTCGGCATATACGTAGAAAATGTTTCAACTTGTAGTAAGGACACATGCTCCATTATGTTCATAGCAGCCTTATAATAGCCAAAAGCTGGAAAGAACCCTGATGTCCCTCAACAGAAGAATGGATTCAGAAAATCTGATACATTTACCCAATGGAGTATTACTCAGCTATTAAAAAATGAATTTATGAAATTCTTAGGCAAATGGATGTATCTGGAGAATATCATCTTCAGTGAGGTATCCCAATCACAAAAGAACACACATGATATGCGCTCACTGATAANTGGATATTAGCCCAGAAATTTAGAATACCCAAGATACAATTTACAAAACACATGAAACTCAAGAAGAAGGAAGACCAAAATGTGGATATTTTGTTCATTCTTAGAATGGGGAACAAAATACCCATGGTAGGTGTTACAGAGGCAAAGTTCAGAGCAGAGTCTGAAGGAATGACCATTCAGAGACTGCCCCACTTGTTAAACCACTCCAAAAACAACCACCAAACCCAGACACTAGGCAGATGCCAACAAGAACCTGCTGACAGGACCCTGAAATAGCTGTCTCCTGGGAGGCTCTGCTAGTGCCTGGCAAATAAACAAGTGGATGCTCACAGTCATCCATTGGATGGAGCAAAAGGTCCCCAATGAAGGAGCCAGAGAAATACCCAGGGAGCTGAAGGGGACTGAAGTTCCCTAGAAGGAACATCAATATGAACTAACCAGTACCCCCAGAGCTACTTGGAATTATACCACCAATCAAAGAAAACATATGGTGGAACTTGTGGCTCTAGCTATATTTGTAGCAGTGGATGGCCTAATTGGTCATCAATGGGAGGAGAGGCCCTTGGTCCTGTGAAGGGTCTAGGCCCCAGTATAGGGGAATGCCAGGACCAGGAATGGGAGTGTGTGGGTTGGGGAGCAGGGGGAGAGGGGAGGTGATAGGGGATTTTCGGAGGGGAAACTAGGAAAGGAGATAACATTTGAAATGCAAATAAAGCAAATTATCTAATAAAAAATAAAAAAGCTTTTCTTAAAATACTAATTTTAATTTATGGAAAGTATTGGATTACACATCATGCTTATATAATTGAAAAATTGATGTTTAGTATATATTGAAGATCCACGTGTAACCATATTTCTCATTAAAGCCTGTAGGAAGATTGAGGAAAGTCAATACTGAACACCAGAAACAGGAAACAATGCCACAGATCTTGTCCCAAATGTCACACCAGTCAGAGAAATCCAGTCAGAGAACAGGGTAACAAACATTCCTCAACTTGAAACTGAGACTTTAAAATTGATTTAGTAATCATTTCTACATTTTCTAATTTGGAAATAACCTCTTTCCTGACAATTGTTCATGCAATTTGCAAGAGTGAATTTGAGAGTGACATCACAGAAGCCCCCTAAAAGTTCAGCCAACTTCCCTGCCTTTCATCCCCCACTCCCAAACCTTTCAGCTTCTGTTTCTCTAGTCACAGTGTCTGTGCTTTAACTCAATATTTTCTTACTGGTTCTAAGAGCTCCATGAATGGAAGCGCTTTGGCCCTGCCATCATATGTCTAATTTTTATAACAGTTTCTGGCTCATAACAATAATACAGTATATTTATTTTAGGTTAATGAAAGCTACTCCAAGGAAAAGTATGTCTATTGACTATGATAATAACAAAAGAAAACTCAATTCTATGAGGTTAGAATGTAAGATGGCATAGCCTCTCTGACTACAAGGATACATTGGCTCAGAGCTATCTTACATGGAGAAGTCTCTTGCTACCCTAATAATTATTTCATTTGGGGATGTATATTTAGTGTTCTATCTCTGGCTCTTGCTTTTTATGTCCTCCTGTCCCAGAATGCTGATGGCCTGTGTGTTTTGAGCAAGAATTGCAGATATGGTATCTTCCCTCTGAATCAAGAATTTGGGAAAACTTTGATTAGTTAGTTGTGTGAAGAGTAGCAAAGTATTTACTTCTGTAAAGCACCTTCCCTAGCCACAGAGTATGGGAGAGCAGGGCTTATTCTGGTACAAATGTGAACAGCCCAAGAGCTCTCCAGTCCTCATTGTGTGTGAGGGCTTCCTTAGTTGTCAATGATGCTCAGAAAAAATCCCTCTTTAAACAGGTAAAATCTGTCATGGGGAAGTCATCTTTGTAGACATCCCACTCACAGTATGACCAGTCTCATTGGGTGAACCAGTTAAACTCCAAGACATTTTTCCATTATCTCTCCCCACCCCACTCCCGCACTTTTCCTGAATGAGTTTCTGCCTGGAAATCCCTGCCTGACAGCCATTCAGTTCCTGAATTAAGAATTGGCCATTATGTGTATTGACTAAACATGGATATATCATGGTAAATTCTTTCACCATTATTAGAAAAATAAGCTATGCTGTGTTCAATTAAGTAAATATGAAAAAATGTATGATATTAATTTGGAGGGTATATAGAAGACATAATAACCTTTTACAATTTTTAGCAATTTTTGTATGACTTTTCTTCACAATGGGTACAAGAAAACACATTTGTGAGGTCAAAAAGAAATACAAGTTCATAAATATGCATGTATTAAAGACCTGTTTATTTACATAGCTGGTAAATTAGGTTCTGAACTTGTTATATCTTGTAATAATAGGGAAAAACACAACATTTACTCAAATACTGATATGATTGTTAAGAATATAATCATGATAGTATCAGCGAAATAGTTTAAATTTGGCAATTTAACCATTTGAAAAATTGAAAATAGGTTGTATATGTACTCAAATTAGAAAAAATGTTTTGTAGAACATATGAATAACAAGAGGCATATTGCTAATGCAATGTATGAGATATTATATTCTTCCCACCCCATCCCATCCAGCCTTCCTATTTCTTGCTCCTGAAAACAGACATGCAACCCAATAAAGAAAATATGGGTTGAACACTGGTAACAATATATAAGTGAAATTATTAAATAGTAGGGTGTTATAATAAATACATAATACAGTGTGGAATAAGTAAGTAATAATTGAAATAAAGAAAGTAAATGGGCTGGGACTATAACACAATAGTTTACTTGCTTACTATAAAAGAAGTCCTGGTTTAGTCTCCAGCATTGCATAAAATAGGGCATGGTAGCAGACAATGAGACATATCCCTGTAATTCTATCACACAGAAGGTGGAGGCAGGATGATCAAAAGTCAGAAGTTCAAGGATAACTTCCCTAAATAGAAATACAAGGCCAGCTTGGGCTGTCTCAAGAATAACAGGCAGGGGTTTGGGAGAGATGACTCAGCAGTTAAGAATGCTTGCTATTCTTCCAAAGGACCCAAATTCAGTTTCCTGTACCTAAATCAACCAAGTCACCATTGACTTACAGCTCAGACTCATTACAGGTAAACAGCTAGAAGCCCTTAAAGAGGAAACACAAAAATCCCTTATTGAGATACAAGAAAACATTAACAAACAGGTGAAAGAATTGAACAAAACCATCAACGATCTTAAAATGGAAGTAAAAAAAAAATAAAGAAATCACAAAGGGAGACAATTCTGTAGATAGAAATCCTAGGAAAGAAATCAGGAAAGATAGATGAGAGCATCAAAAACAAAACACAAGAGATGGAAGAAAGAGTCTCAGCTGTAGAAGATTCCATAGGGAACATGGACACAACACTCAAAGAAAATGCAAAATGCAAAAAGATCCTAACTCAAAACATCCAGGAAATATAGGACAGAATGAAAAGACCAAAGCTAAGGATAATAGGTATAGATGAGAATGAAGATTTTCAACTTAAAGGGCCAGTAAATATCTTCAACAAAGTTATAGAAAAAACTTCCCTAACCTAAAGAAAAAGATGCCCATGAACATACAAGAAGCCTGCAGAACTCCAAATAGACTGGACCAGAAAAGAAATTCCTCCTGACACATAATAATCAGAACAAAAAATGCACTAAATAAAGATAGAATATTAAAAGCAGTAAGTGAAAAAGGTCAAGTAACATATAAAGTTAGACATATTAGAATTACACCAGACTTCTCACCAGAGACTATGAAAGCCAGAAGATCCTGGGCAGATGTTCTATAGACCCTAAGAGAACACAAATACCAGCCCAGGCTACTACACCCAATAAAACTCTCAATTACATAAATGGAAAAACAAAATATTCCATGACAAAACCAAATTCACACAATATCTATCCACGAATCCAGCCCTTCAAATGATAATAAAGGGAAAACACCAACACAAGGACAGAAACTACACCCTAGAAAAAGCAAAAAAGTAATCCTTCAACAAACCTAAAAGAACATAGCTACAAGAAAAGAATCCCAACTCTAACAACAAAAGTAACAGGAGACACAAATTCTTTTTCCTTAATATCTCTTAATATCAATGGACTCAATTCCCCAATAAAAAGATATAGACTAACAGACTGGCAACACAAACAGGACCCAACATTTTGCTGCTTACAGGAAATCTACCTCAGGGAAAAAGACAGAGACTACCTCAGAGTGAAAGGATGAAAAACAATTTTCCAAGCAAATGATCCAAAGAAACAAGCTGGAGAAGCCATTCAAATATCAAATAAAATCAACTTCCAACCCAAAGTTAACAAAACAAACAAACAAACAAACAAAAAAAAAAAACAAAAACCCAAAAACACAGAGGGGAACTTCATACTATTCAAAAGTAAAATCTACCAAGATGAACTCTCAATTCTGAATATCTATGCTCCAAATGCAAGGGCGGCCACATTCATTAAAGAAACTTTAGTAAAGCTCAAAGGACACATTGTACCTCACACAATAATAGTGGGAGACTTCAACCCCCACTCTCATCAATGGATCCTGGAAACACAGACGCATGTACAGTATCAGAAGTTATGAAACAAATGGATTTAACAGATATGTACAGAACGTTTTATCCTAAAACAAAAGGATACACCTTCTTCTCAGTAACTCATGGTACCTTATCCAAAATTGACCATATAACTGGTCAAAAAACAGGCCTCAACAGATACAAAAGTATTGAAATTATTCCATGCATCCTATCAGATCATCATTGACTAAGATTCAACTTCAATAACAACATAAATAATAGAAAGTTATCATTCACATGGAAGATGAACAACACTCTACTCAATGACAACTTGATCAAGGAGGAAATAAAGAAAGAAATAAAACACTTCATAGAGTTTAATGAAAATTAAGCCACAACATACTCAAACATATGGGACAAAATGAAAGCATTCCTAAGAAGAAAACTCATAGCTCTGAGTGCCTCCAAAAAGAAACTAGAGAGATCATAGGCTAGCAGCTTGACAGCACACCTAAAAGCTATGGAACAAAAGGAAGCAAATTCAACAAAGAGGAGCAGACAGCAGGAAATAATCAAACTCAGGGCTGAAATCAACCAAGTAGAAACAAAAAGAACTATTCAAAGAATCAACCAAACCAGGAGCTGGTTCTTGGAAAAAATCAACAAGATAGATAAACCCTTAGCCAGACTAACTAGAGGGCACAGGGAGACCATCCTAGTTAGCAAAATGAGAAATGAAAAGGGAGACATAACAACAGAATCTGAGGAAATCCAAAACATCATCAGATCCTACTACAATGGACTATACTCAACAAAACTGGAAAACCTGGATGAAATGGACAAATTCCTAGACAAATACCACGTATCAAAATTAAATCAGGATCATATTAATGACCGTAACAGTCACATATGCCCTAAAGAAATAGAAGTAGTCATTAATAGTCTCCCAACCAA
>NC_034593.1:1726979-1754447 GCF_900095145.1 Mus pahari | reverse complement strand
GGTTATCATTTAGAAGAATGTGAATTGACCCATTCTTATCTCCTTGCTCAAGGCTAAGTGGATCAAGGAACTCCACATAAAACCAGAGACACTAAAATTTATAGAGGAGAAAATGGTGAAAAGCCTTGAAGATATGGGCACAGGGGAAAAATTCCTGAACAGAACAGCAATGGCTTATGCTGTAAGATTAAGAATGGACAAATGGGACCTCATAAAATTGCANAGCTTCTGTAAGGCAAATGATACTGTCAATAAGACAAAAAGGCCACCAACAGTTTCGAAAGTATCTTTACCAATCCTAAATCTGATAGGGGACTAATATCCAATATATATAACAAACTTAAGAAGATGAACTCCAGAAAATCAAATAACCCCATTAAAATAAGGGGTGCAGAGCTAAGCAAAAAATTCTCAACTGAGGAATACTGAATGGCTGAGAAGCACCTGAAAAAATGTTCACCATCCTTAATCATCAGGGAAATGCAAATCAAAAAACCCTGAGATTCCATCAGTCAGAATGGCTAAGATCAAAAGTTTTGATGACAGCAGATGCTGGCAAGGACATGGAGAAAGAGAAATACTCCTCCATTAATGGTGGGAATGCAAGCTGGTACAACCAGTCTGGAAATCAGTCTTGAGGTTCCTCCGAAAATCGGACGTAGTATATAGGAAGATCCAGCAATACCTCTCTTGGGCATATACACAGAAAATGTTCCAACTTGCAATAAAGACACATGCTCCATTATATTCATAGCAGCCTTATTTATATTAGTCAGAAGATGGAAAGAACCCAGATGTCCTTCAACAGAAGAATGGATACAGAAATTATGGTACATTTACACAAAGGAAGACTACTCAGCTATTAAAAACAATGAATTTATGAAATTCTTAGGCAAATGGATGTATCTGGAGGATATCATCCTCAGTGAGGTAACCCAATCACAAAAGAACATACATGATATGCACTCACTGATAAGTGGATATTAGCCCTGAAATTTAGAATACCCAAGATACAATTTGCAAAACACATGAAACTCTAGAAGAAGGAAGACCAAAATGTGAATACTTTATTCCTTTTTAGAATGGTGAAAAAAATACCCATGGAAGGAGTTACATAGATTATGTTCAGAGCTGAAATGGAAGGAAGGACCATCAAGAGACTGCCCTACCCGGGGATCCATCCCATCATCAGCTACCAAACCCAGACTCTATTGCATATGCCAGCAAGATTTTGCTGACAGGACCCTGATATAGCTATGTCTTGTGAGGCTAAGCCAATGCCTGGAAAATACAGAAATGGATGCTCACAGTCATCTGTTGGATGGAACACAGGGCCCCTAAAGAAGGAGCTAGAGAAAGTACCCAAGGAGCTAAAGGGCTCAGCAACCCTATAGGAGGATCAACAATATGAACTAACCATTACCCCCCCCCCAGAACTGTGTCTCTAGTTGCATATGTAGCAGAAGATGGCCTAGTTGGCCACCAATGGGAGGAGAAGCCCTTGGTCTTGGGAAGATCATATGCCCCAGTACAGGGGAATGCCAGGGCCTGGAAGCAGGAGTGTGTGGGTTGGGGAACAGGGTACAGGGAGGTTATAGGGGACTTTCAGGATAGCATTTGAAATCTAAATGAAGACACTATCTACTAAAAATGAAAAAAAAAAAGAGGATTGTGTGTAGTTAGCATTAGTGAAGCCATGGGCCGAGTGTTCCCTTATGTGCCCCCCAAAATATCAAAGAAAAAAATCTTGAATTCTCTTCACACAAACTCTGACAAAGGTCTGAGATTGATAAATTTACCCTGAATAGACTGTTACAAAATATGTAAATGTCTGAAAACATCACAAGGATAAATGTCAAATATGAGTAATTACTAATTGTTTTATAAAACAAAACAAATAAAGGAAAACAAGAAAGAAAGTACAGCACAGGCTGTCCCAAACAAGTGTGTGCCTAAGGAACATTGTTGCCACTGCCTTTCAGAGGGTTGCGTGCAATCCTCCCAATTCTTATACTGTATACTTCTCTCCCTCTCTCCCTTTCACTGTGTGTGTCTGTGTCTGTGTGTCTGTGTCCTTCTCTGCTCTCTCTGCTGTCTCTGTGTTTCTGTGTCTGTTTTCCTCCACCCTGCCCTCCCTCCTGCACTGTGTCTCTGTCTGTGTCTGCACTGTGTCTCCCTCCTGCTCTCACTTACTCACTGTGTGTGTGTGTGTGTGTGTGTGTCTGTTTGCCTATCTGTCTGTCTCTGTACCTGTATCTGTCACTGCTGTCTCTCTTTCTCTCTCTCCCTTGCTCTCTGTTCTAAATATAAGAAAGACCCCTGAACATTGCTCAGAGCTAGAGCCACCTGAGCATTCTAGTGTCCAACCAGTCTTCACAAATCGGTTAAGGTGGTCATCACAGTAGCAGAAAAGTAAAGTATCTTAGAGTCACAAAGCAAAATGAGTGCCTTCCTCTCTAAGTCATAGCCCCAGTAAGAGTGAAGGTGTATTGAAGCAGAACAAAAGCATTGAGTTCTGGAAATTACTTTTTTGTGTCATCTTCATTGCTATGTTATCCTTTTACTCACAATTAGTCAAAAAAATATTAAAAGTTAGCTAAGAAAGGAAATAACTTTGCTAGGGTTTTTCCTGACTTCCACAGAGACTGACAGAGGGATAGCAAATAAATTTTAATTTGCCCACACCTCCTGCTTCTGATGAACTGCCAAGAATACCATGCCCAAAGGAACTCTAAATGGCTGTACTAATTATATTAATTATTGATGTCTATGTGCAAGCTGAAGACAAAGTAGGGGTTGCTTACAATTTGACTGCATTCTTACTGGCATTTAAATCTAATATATTTCTACTTTGACTTAAATACATCCTCTAGTATCATTTTCTTTTCAAAAGAACATAAACCAAAATGTAAGTCTGGTGTTAGTATCTTTTAGATAATATTAATTTAGACAGTAATTGTGTTGAAAAAATATGACATAGAACTAAGACGTGGACAAAATAATTTACTTGAATAGTGAGCAGAGATTAACAAACCCAGAGCCCTCACACCATGTGAGCCACAGAGAGCAGATTTCTGTGTTTCTCAGAAGCCTCTGAGAAATCTTTGTAAAGTAAGACATTCCTAATAAAAGAAGAGTCAACAGACAGTACCTTTGAAAACTGAATGATTATTTTGTCATGTTAATTGTTCTTCTCAAGGACTGCTTTAAAATGTTTAAATTTTTTCCCTAGCTCAAAGGGAAAAGGATGGTATATAGATTCAATCTCAGTTTGAGCCCAAGCTCAAACTACGGGTGTATTTCATATGTTCATCTCCATATCTGGCAAAGATTTACTGATAATTATAGGTAATATGAAAGGACAACAAAGATACTTTCTACAATCTATGGTACGTTTTGTATTTTAGGCTAATAAATAACAAAAAAAGAAAATGCCAAGGGATGGAGTTGAGAGGCAGGAGGGGGCACCCCTCCCAGCTGCACTTAGAAAGGTACACAGCCTACTTCCTTCCATGGTTATTCTGGGGAACATTGTGTGGATGCTTTTACTCAAATATGAAAGGCTACATCATACCCTTTTCTCTATTGAGCTGAAGATAACTGAATCCAGCACCAAAACACTACTCAGACTATGTTCCTTTGGTGGGGAATGTTTTACTGTAACAGTATCAACAGGCATTCAGAAAGCCAGGGTAAATTCCTTATGAAGTCAGTGTGGTTTTAGAACATTCATTCTAGACATGAATGCAGAAACTCTCCTTAAATGGGATATACTCCCTGGGATGCTTTCAGACAAACCACAAGCCTCCCAGCCCATGATCTTGGGTAATCACTAACAGGTTAGCCTCTTGGAGCACAGCACAGATTAACAGCAAAGGAATGTGGTGTCTGCTCTTATAGAATTTTAAATATAGTACAAAAGGTTTTTTTTTTCTTATCTGAATTAATGGAACGTTATTAGTTTGGTAAGAAAATCTGAACTAGAATGAATATGCTTCCAGATATATAACATAGCTTAGAAATACATTTGCCACCGACTCTAAGCAGAGAGTCGGTACAGTCTTACAATGCAATAAACCTCTTGTAATATAATTAACCATCTATCAAATCATCTGAACACACTGGCAAAATCTTACATTATTTTATTTGTACTGAATTAGCAATTAACTCAGCTCAATAAATCTGATTCTATCCCCCAAACACGTATAATAAGATATCCCACACGTATTTGAATAAAAATGGAAAATAATTTTATAGTACAATATATTCTATTCACTTTATTTGTCTATATAATCGGGATTGTAAAAATTCAAAATCGGATTCTCTCTGCAGTTACTTGGATGTTAGGCCACAAAATAACTTGTCCAGAGGTCTGCCCAGTGAAATGGAACCCTGATTTCCCACTCTTTTTTATAAATAACAGGTAATTTAGAATGTTCTGGAAACTAAATAGTACCTAATATTCTGAGGGTTTTGCAAAGAAAATAAGTTAATGATGATTGGTAGATTTTACATTTCTAAGGAAACAAGAAATTTTGGACAAATACTTGGTCTCACTTGGAAAAAATATTTTCATCTACATTTTGAAAAAGAACTGACTCTACACCTGTATAATTCCACTTTATTATCACACAGTGAGTCCAACAGAGTGGTAAATGAGTACTTGATGAAAAGGTCACCTAAAAGTTAGGAATTGTGTATATAACGGTAAAAAGGATATTGCACAGGGGTGGCAGGCAATCCTGTAGCAGTCAGGTAATACAATAGTCTGAAACCAATAGTTTTTCTTCTCAAAAATTGTGGGTTTTTCAAATGAAGATGTTTCTACAGATTTCTTTTAGCATTAATTTCAGTTTATTTTTCTAAGTTTTTTTTTTTTTAAAAATCTGGATTCTAACATAAAGTTATAGATATTTGACAACTTAAATTTATCAAAACTTAATAGTAGTTTCAAATCACACAAATTAACTTTTATGTAAGTTAATATGAAAAACCACTGCCATGTTTTTTCAAAGGTATTTGAATAAATAAGAACGTGGATTAAGTTTTTAAAATCATATCATTATATAAACTAGGCAGGCATAAAAGGGACATGTAATTCTGGAGAAGGCTTTATAGTGCTTGAAGCTTGAAGAAGTGGAAAGAAAAAAGTTAAATGATATAATTAAGAGAAGATGCTAAATGCTGAATTCCAAATTCTGACCATTATTAAGTAGAAACAACAACAAAAAAAATTAGAGTAGTTTTAGAAGGAAAGGGGTAGATATTCATAAGAGAATAGAGGGCAAAATGGAGATTTTTGCTTCATGAAGCAGGTAAAGAATATCATGTTAATTTTGACTTATAAACCATAGACGTGTACAGGAAAAATTTAAATAAACCAATTATAGCATCTTAACTAAACGTGATATTTTATTATGAAGAGGCATTGTGGATGGATGACATTTTACTCGTTATTCTGTCAGACCTAATACTGCATTTAACACTGCATTAAATACTAAAAATGAAAAACAAGACAGAGATGTGTGATGGATATTTGGAAACCAAGAATGTATTTTCATTATGTGAAACATGGTCTTAACCAAAAGACATAAGTTTAATGAAAAAGGCCTCGTTCTTCTCGGTGATGTTTACAGTTATGTATTCTTCATGCAGCTATCTCTTAAGAATTAATTGTAGAAAGGAATTTTCCAGATGCTGAAAATTTTGTTAGTTGTGGTTCCCGAAGTCATCACGAGTATGGTTATGGTTATCGTTTTTTTTTTTTTTCTTTGAAGGAAAAAAGTAAATTGCATGAAAAATACAAACTACAAGTAAACAGCATAGAGAAGAAGGGTTTTCTTGTTTGTTCGGTTTAAAGACTTTGTAAAAAGAAAGAAAGAAAGAAAGAAAGAAAGAAAGAAAGAAAGAAAGAAAGAAAGAAAGAAAGAAAGAAAGAAAGAAAGAAAGAAAAAAGAAAAAGAAAACAGAAAATGCAATAGGGTGAGATTTTGTGCTTATGCTTAACCTAGGTCATAATTAGGTAAAGCTGACGCGGTTTACAGACAGCCCGATTTGGGTTAACTATCAGAGTCCTATGGTCAGGTACTGGTCACCTATTAAAGGTGACTACCATGTTGATAGCCAAGTACAGGGGATGGACGGTAACTAAGGGAATTCCCCAGAGTCTACTTGAATTTTTAACTGTATTTACTTAAAATTAGTTTTTCTTTTAAACTGTGTAGTTTTATTTGTAACGAATTTTCATTTTCTCCTATCTGACTATAAAATGCTTTTTCTAAATTCCTAAGAAAATAATTTTTAAAACAGTATTTATTTTACATATTTGGGAGAAAAAAATTTCTTTCCAAAATAGAGTAACTATCCAAAGTATCCCAAGATATGTTTCTCTATACTTTAAGTGGAAATAATAAAAAAGTTTGTACTTCCAAAGAATGAAATTTCAAAAGCAATGGTTACTGGAGGATACTGAATTAACTATCTGTTTAGGGTTTTCTACCTTAAAATAGAAAGAGTTGTTTGTTTTGTTTTTGTTGTTCAGATTTACTTTTAAAAGGTATTTATACACTCAACAGCAGTATGCCTTGGATTGTAGCCAGATTGAAAAGACTCCTGAGAACTGAATCCTACAATGATATATTACCATGAACCACTGACAAGACTGAAGATGCAAACACAGTGCCATACCCGGTGTATTGTCTGAGGGTGCATGAGCTTCCTTCTTATATTAAGTCAGTTGATTATGTCAACAGTTTTTATTAGAATCAGCACATACATACTGTAAGAGTAAACAACTATTTTATGATCATAATACAACCTTTGACACTATTTCAAGATTTTGAAGTTATTTCAACCTAAAACTTTTTCTCTAGTTCTTATACCATTCCTTTTATCAATATTGAAACTTTTCTACATGTATTATGGACATTATATAGAAAAAATTTAATCTCTTAGTAGGCATAAGGAAATACACCTCTTTATGTTTAAAAGCTAAAATGAAAGTATATTTTACAAAACTATGTAAAGTTGATCAACTTTCTAAATAGCACTTTTACCTTAGGACCTTAGAAAGAAAAGCCAAACAACAACATAGCACACTCCTGTCCTGCAGAACAACTATTACTCAGTGCAAGTTTATTGTTTTAAATAAATCACCTAAGAGAGAGAGAGAGAGAGAGAGAGAGAGAGAGAGAGAGAGAGAGAGGAAAACCAGTTCTAAGCAAATAAAAATGTGTTTTCTTGCATATTTAGGATTTTGGCATACTAATGTGCTAAGAACAAAATAAATCTTTTCATCAAACATCTGTTTCCTCCTGTCATTGAAAATGGAGTTGAAAATGGTCGCCACTATGCTGATCAATATCCAATGCTTAAGGGAATAGCAGTTTGATACAACAGAAGAGCTCATTTTTAGATTTGAGTTTCACAGATAAACAGTTATTTCCTAGAATACAGAAGAACATTTCAAACCGAAAAACGACTGAAATTTCACATCAAGATAGGTACATCATTAAACGCAGGAAACATCTTTCCTAGACTAGATTGGGGATCATAATGAAACTTCTTTCCCAAACTATATATATATTTTTTTGGCCTATGTTCAGTAATAAATGAGTGAAATGAGAGCATTTGTCTCACAAACCATTTAGTAGTGTACAAGAGATAGAGGGATTCTCACTTTCTCTAATGTACACCTTAAGTGATATACCCATCTTCCATGATCATGTCTCTATTCAGTTTATGTTTTACTCAGAGCAAAGAAAGTCAGAACAGAAAACCAAACCTAAATCACATGGACTGTCAAAACAGTGCATTTATAATGGCTAAGTTAGGGTAAGAAAAGGCAAAGGAAGAACATAGATGCTCAAATTTATGATCCTTAGGCAATAAAAGGGAAAATCCTAGACAATCTACATCTTTTCAAGTGCATGAGGCTTTTTCAAGAAAATTGCAATAGAATGGCAGAAAATAAGAAACCAACACCCGCACATCATAATACTAACTTTTGGAAAACAATGAAATTAAAATCTCTATATTTATCTATCTTAATACTGACAGTCATTCCTAAAAATAGCTCTGTACTACTATGTTAACAATGTGACCATTACTAACTAGTGATATGTGACTATTGCAGATAAAAACAAAATCAACAAAACTCACCCACTTTGCCCACTTAGTAACAGGTGTTAGCCAAACAGGGAAAATCTGCTTAGTTTTTCTTATGAGACTGATTAATCATAATTAATTATGATTAATTTGCTCACTAGTGAGTTTCATTTGTCCTAAAATATGCTTAAATTGTGGTCTCAGATGCCAGCTAAATGCCTGCCAAAGGACAACGGTATTGACAACCAGTGTCAAAACAGTTATGCCTTGTCTCATAAATCCTCAGCATGATATTCACATGTGCACATGGATGCAAGATGGTTACACATGTTTTCCAGTTCTCTATGAGAAATGCAGAGCTTCACTGGGAAATCAAAACATGGCTATCTAGGAGATACAAGAGAGACTGTGTCAACATCAAACTTTATCATATTACATACATTCAACTTTCTATCTACTCTAAAAACCTACCTTTCTCTATCTTCCTACACTACAAATGCAAGCAGTAAGTGTAATAGGAACAAACAGCTTAAATTACAATATGGCAAATATTTTAAAATGACATTTTTTATTAGATATTTTCATTATTTACATTTCCCTATACCCTCCCCCCACCCTGCTCCCCTACACACCTACTCCCACTTCTTGGCCCTGGCATTCCCCTGTACTGGGGCATATAAAGTTTGCTAGACCTAGGGGCCTCTCTTCCCATTAATGGCTGACTAGGCCATCTTATGCTACATATGCAGAAAGAGACAAGAGCTCTGGGGGTACTGGTTAGTTCATAATTTTGTTCCACCTATAGGGTTGCAGACCCCTTCATCACCTTGGGTTCTTTCTCTACCTACTCCATTGGGGGCCCTGTGTTCCATCCTATAGATGACTGTGAGCATCCACTTCTGTGTTTGCCAGGCACTGGCATAGCCTCATACGAGACAGCTATATCAGGGTCCCTTCAGCAAAATCTTGTTGGCATATGCAATAGTGTCTGGGTTTGGTGGCTGATGATGGGATGGATCCCCCGGTGGGGTAGTCTATGGATAGTCCATCCTTTCATCTTTGCCACAAACTTTGTCTCTGTAAAGGATATTTTGTCTCCTTTCATGGGTATTTTGTTCCCTATTCTAAGGAGGAATTAAATATCCACACTCTGGTCTTCCTTCTTCTTGGTTAAAATGACATTTTTTAACTTATGAATTTAAGGAAACAGCCATTTGAGTAAAAGAAATGTGTGTGTGGGGGGGGGTGGTTTGTGTGTGTGTATGTGTTCTGTGTGCGTGTGTGTGTGTGTGTGTGTGTGTGTGTTTTGCCAAAGAGCTTGAGATTCCATAACAATGATTTTAAGACAAACAGAAATTAAATCTAAAGTAGCTTTGGAGACATCAAATAGAAATGAACCTCAGGAGGAGGTCAAGCTGGGTTGTTTGATGAGGGCCTTTTGGTCACTGCCAGTTCCGATTTAAGAGTATGCTATTGATGGCCTCACCAAAGAGACCTGAAGGAAATGAAGACTATTAAATCACTTGTTTGCCTCAAGTGAGCACCAGTAGTACTCAGTCAATGATTTTATTGATCTGAATACTGTTCAGTTAAGTGTGTTTATTTTGATTCTGTGATTAACATGCATTTGCAGAAGGCATCCTCACAGCAAAACATGGTCTAAAATTATCATTTCTGTTCCCACACTTCTTTCACAGGTATTTATGTTTTTTCAATATAATGGGTTATGCACTCAATAAACAAATATTACAACATTTGAGAGCAGAATTTAGTGCAATACCTACATTCTTGGTGCTTCTGAGAATGCATTTCATCAGAATAGCATATGAATAGAAATACAAAGCAAAATGTAGTAATTAAATGCAAGGAATAGGATTCTTTTCTGGATGATGGACACATTGTACAAGGTACAGTTGTATGGCTGCTGATACAATAAGTAAAACCCATTTGCCTGCAAAAGTTGCCAGATATACACTGTTAATTTAAATAGAAAATAAAGAGAAGCACAGATGTTTAAATGAGAAAAATAGATAAGAGTTCAAGTAAAGAATTCTGTGATACTCTGTGATGTCCCCCAATGATGTGTTCAATACCATCAAATTTCATCCGCTTGTTGGCTGGCTGGCCACATTCAATACCTCCATTTTCTGCTTATCCCTTTTTCTATATTCTTATTTGTACCCCAGGAATGAATTGTTGGACTATTTATGTGGAAACATTTCTCTTCTCAAACCATTAAGCAACCATTCCCATATAATAATGCAACTAAGGAAAATGCTCTTTTTGAGATTATATCAAAAACTTCAACATCCCACTGAATAAGATCGAAAAATATAGCTAGAAAAATAGTCTGGACAGAATTTTTCAGAGTCAATTATGCTTCTGTCTTTAATACAGGTAATGCTAATTATCTGAAGAAGGAGAAATACAAGAAATCTTTGACTACTCTCCCCTCCCCCAAATGGGCATATTGTGCAACATTGTTGAATGAGTGTTTTACATTATGGCAAACACTATATATGAAAACGCTCTGATGAGTTGTATTTAAAAGTGGCTCTATTTCTGTTTATACCACAAACCTATTCAGATTATTAAGCCTTTCCCAAGTCGTACTGACTGATTCCTCTTCTCATGCTTCTTGGCAAATATCAACTATCTATGGTTCTGTCCAGAAGACACAAAAGTTTCTTCTTGAACTTGTCTCACACAAAAACAATATAATAACTTATTCTGAGTAGCTACATTAGCTCATATGATTGCAGCTTTCTGTTTATTTTGCAGAGTAAAGAGAAAGATCCCCTAACACTACACCTGACCAGGACTCCAGCCTGAGTTGATTCTGAAAAGCAGAGTTTTCATTTCAGATTGTTTTATCTTATCCCTAACATATGTATCTCACCCAAGGAATGCAATTACCTCTCCTTTCCATGCCATGGCTGGGTTTCTCCTGGGGCTCCATGCATCCCTTTGTATTTTAGCGTCATTTTTTCTCAAGTCTCCATATATTTCCTAAATTTATTCTTCTCCTCATAGTAGATTTTTCTTGGTTTTCTACCTAAATACTTTGCTCTTGAGCTATTTTTTATGTTTTAGGAAATTTCCATCTCTGTATTCGCCTATTGCATCTCCCCATATAGAAACACCATGAAACACACTTGGTTTCTTAGTATTCTCCTGAAAATCTCATTTACCATCAACCAATCAGTTCAATGGATAGGATGGTTTTAAAATTTGTAACAGCCACCCTGACTTTTCCTGTTCTTCCCACAGATACCCTCTAAGAGCCTCAAACACACGTTCTGTAAAGACTGTACTCAATGCACTTTCCTTATTGCATTCAGGCACAGCTGTCCTCTTAGTTACTGAATTTTTGAAAAAAAAAAACCGTAGAGATTAAGGATTGAGTGTTGGTGGAATTTGTGACTAGTATGAAGATGCCCTGTTTGTTCTACAGCTCTGCATAAACTGAGAGTCATGGTACATGCCTATAATTCTAGTACACCTAGGAAGATGATGACAGAGAAACAAGAGTTCAAGATCATCCTGGGCTGCATAGTAAGTTAGTGTTTGCTATTGGATACTTGAAACTAGCAATGATAATAAATAAATATATAAAATCTACCCTAAACAAACAAACAAGGAGCCAAATAAATCACTTCTAACTTTTCTGATAGTTTCACCTCAATTACTTTATAACCAGTCCTTATGTTCTGAACATTCAATTTTCCTTTTGGTTTTGTTTTTGTTTTTCCTAACAGAATTTCCCTGTATAACAGCCCTGACTGTCCTGGAATTCACTTTGTATATCAGGCTATCCCTGAACTCAAAGAGATCTGCCTGCCTCTGCCTCCCAAGTGCTGGCATTAAACTCAAGTACCACCTCAACAACATATCATTCCCACGCCCGTCTCTCTCTTTCTTGGTCCACATACTTAGTATTGGATTCTTCCCTTCATACTAACCCCACTTATCAATCCATGCCATGGTCTTTGTTCTCTTGCTCCTGGGTTATCTTTCTAGCCCTTCTCTTTTTCTATTTTACTCTTTTCGCTCTTCCTTTTAAATCTTTCATTTAATTGATAAGCATGTTCTATGTACTGGTCAATAAAAACACACACAAAGAAATTCACAGAATTCTTTTCATTACATGTTGACAAAACTTTACTTACCCAAACTAAAAAAATATTTTCCAAGAAAATACATAGGGAAGTTGACACTCTTCACCTAGATTTCAGAAATCTCCTCCCACAATGACTACATCTCACAATGGTTTAAAGGCACCTTATTCTTGAGTTTAAACTTACATTGTTCTCTGTAAGTCAAGCAGTACAGTTACTCCACTCATTATTTTTCTTACAGACCCAGGGATCTATAATGCTGACTAGAAATTTCAGATTGAGAATTGAAAATGTATCCATTAAGGATATAGTTGTTTTATAGCTGAATGACTTTTCAGAATACAGGACCTAGAAGAATAAGAACCACTATATATTTACATCCTTTCTTAGTAAAAAAGAAAAAAGAAGTGAAATTAAATTTTTAACTTGAGCATTTCTTTTATTTTGACCACCTCATTTAGCAATTGGCAGCAAAACCTATAAGAAAATGGAATTACTCATACTCTAGTCATAACTCATAGTTTCCCTCTCTACTCATCCTCATCTTTGCACATGTTGGTCGGTCCAGTAAATATTATAAAATTCAGATCAAAGTCTACAGCTAGGAAGTCTCTTCTTATGGCCATACAAGAAAGAATGAATTATTCTCTAGCTTGTCTTTATAAGATTTCAACTTTTTAAAATGTCACTTTCATAGGGAAATAAGCATGAATTAGTCAGTACATTTAAAACATAGGTAAGAAAGGATTTGTGAATCTTTTCTTTTTTGTCTCAGACTTAAAGAAAACAATTTCTAAGCTTTGAAATTCAACATAGACTGGAAATAGGGATTGGGGGTGGGCATTGCAATCATCAAGTATCATAGACCATTTGGTTCTTGGAAAAACTGACAAACATTCTAAGCCTATGATACTATCTATGATGGTTATGTCATGAACCTTAGTCACTGCTGATGTAATGCTTCAAACCAAGAGAAAACAATTTCTAAATTATGTATTCTGTTTAAACTCCTTAATATAAATCTGTAAGAACTGGGGATGCAACAAAGATATTCTCATTCCACTGATTTCTTTGGCTTTATAACAACAAATGCAGAGAGCAGACCCGATTTCAAAAATAAGTCAGCTGGCTAAAGACTGGAGGGAGAGGTTCTATGCTTATGAAGATCCTGCGAAGGACTAGCTCTACCTTTATATCACCTAGACAGCTAAATGAAAATCATTATTTCAGAATCAGTTTCTAAATCTCCACTTGCATCTTGATCTATAAGTATAATTGGAGGTTTGTTGTCCCCAACCGTAACTGGTCAGGTCAGCATAACGATGAGAAAGTCACCAAAATACTCAGTCTGAAACAAGAATGGTGATATGTACCCAGGGTGCCAGAGAAACTAGATGTTCTGAGATTGTGCCTTGGAGATGGCTTTTATATATTCACCCAGGACAGGACAAACAGAAGTTCCAGTAAACACAATAATGAAAATAGTAACTGACTCTTTTCAAAAATTCTTTGCTTTTGCAAGGACTAAGCTCATTTCTTCCCAACATGATCTTCACTTGTAACTGAATGACCTGTTTAACTCTCAAAACAATAAAATACTTTGTCTTTGTTTTTGAAGTCATGCCACATTATCCCCTTCCACTTGTGCCCTGACTTTCAAATGAAGATCTCCAGATGTTGTCTGATTCAATTTAATGTATTTAAATATGAATTTAACCTGACAGAGAATGCATAAATTCAATGAAAGAAACCTAGTACCACTTCCATTTGGCTAAGGCCACTGTTAAAAAGTTTTAATGGATTCTTAAGAAACAATGGTGAATATAAGAATTTTTCAGAAACAGCCTTTCCTAAATTCAATTACAATCAGCTCATTTCAATAGAAGAGCATAATAGGAAGATTCATAAAAAATTACTTATTTAATCACAGACTATATTCTAGGCATGATAGAGATACCATTCATTATCTTATTTAATCTTCACAAAAACTTATTATAGAATTACTATAATAATTTTATGTTATGATTATCAAAACTGAAAGTTAAAGAGATTTAGAAACTTAGTCTAATAAGGTATTAAAACTGAAACTTGTAGTTGGAGTGAAATTCTCTGACATTTGTCAAGATACTGAGCTGCCTAATGAGCAGTGGCCATATGACATAAAACCTTGAGATAGCTATCTCTAAATGTGTTGGCCTGTGGAAACAACTGTACTCTGAAACACAATGCATTGGAATGAAATATATCACAACCATTTTATAGTAGGACAATAAGAACAGAAATCCAAAACTTACTAAACATACTTATATTGTTTGTATTATAGTTATATAAATAATCAGATTCAGAGTGGGGGATACTTAGCTTAAATATTTTTGTGTGTAGCCTGGTATCCCATGTCCCTTTTATCTGTGATGACTTTATGTTCGGTTCTAATGATTGAGAAGAAGTTCACGGTATCCCTTGAAAATTAGTTTAGATTTTTTTTTTTAACCTTCCGATTTTGAAAAACTTGAAGGACAACTTGTAATATAAAATTAACTGAATTCTTAATAAGAAACTATTAATTCACTGGTTATGATGGCACATGCCTTTAGACCCAGTACTTGAGAGGCAGAGGCAGGCAGATCTCTGAGTTTGAGGCCAGCCTGGTCCAGAAAATGGGTTCTAGGACAGCCAGAACTGTACACAGAGAAACCCTGTTTTGAAAAACCAAACCAACAAAGCTGTCCTCTTAGGTACTGAATATTTGAAAGACAAAAAGCAAAGCACAAAAAGCAAAAGTAAACAAACCCTGAAAAATTTAATTCATCCTAAAACATCCCAAAATGAAGATTAATTCTATATGGTAGATATTTGAATTATATATCCTACAGTCATGCAAACCTTTGTCTACTGAGCTGGAAAATACATGGATGAAGAAACCAGAAGCAGGCTGAGCTAACTGTCTGAGCCCTACCCTCTCTCTACAAAAGCCAGAGGCATACAGAGGTTCTTTGTTTCTCTTCTTCACACTATATTTCTCTTTTGATCTGCTTGCTTAACATAGCTTTCCTGTTTATTTGTTTAAGGGAATATGTCCCAGATTTTTCTATCAGTTTAATATTTCATTCTAATAAATGTTTTCTTTAGAAGACATTCCTGTCCACACACTGAAATTCAAACCAGAAGGGGAAAGCACACTCTAAGCAAAGTGAATTCCATCAGAAATACACTCATTTCATTAATGAAGTCGTAATTTACTGATTTCTAGATGTAAACTAAAAACAAGTTTTGTCTCAAATATATTTTCTTCAAGGCTCTGCTTAACAACTAGTGACTCTTGTTAAACAAGTCAGTTAAACTATCTTTTTAGACTAAGAGAAAGACATTCTTATATTAAAATCAGGTTCCTTTAAAAAATGTATTCTAAGCCCTAAAGGATAAACATTTATGTGCTAAGACAGAGGATAAAGGTTTTAATGGCATCTTGCTTTAGGACTCAAAATAAATAAGGCAGAGATGACTTTCCATCTTCTTACAACTAAATTATAGAGATTAAGATATATAAACACAAAATGAATGTGTTCCATTTGCATATTATATTTTGCTCTTAAAGTTGATATTGAAGATTAAGGGTCACTATTTAATCCTCACTATCCTAATCCCTAAAATTACAAAGACAGGCATTGAGTGCATGTCTGCAGCACTAAATTACCTTGAAAGAAAGCAAATTCTGGATAAAAAGGGAAGCATATTTATATTATGGTGATTTAAAATCTGTCGCATAACACAACTTCTCCCCTCAATCCACTGACCTAAATTGCACACTAAAAGCTTGTTTGTCTGCAAATGGGCAGCTAACACTTTGAGACAACCCAGAGAGTCTTCGCTTATGCAGAACCACGCCAACTATTTTTCTGACTACAATAAACACTGTCTTGTTCATGCTGCACAGATACAGGAATTGTGTTATAAAACAGGAGACCTTCTTTACAGTCTCAAAACCATTTCCTGGATAGTTAGTTATGAAAATTCACAACCGTGACTATAAAAAATAGTGGCTGCAAAAGGATCTATGAATTATTTAATTAAAATTTTACATAATTTGACAAGAAACTGCTAATGGTATAAAATTCAAACACTCTTAAAAGAAAATAGGAAGCATGGTTTTTTTTTTTATGGTTGACATAAACCTTATCTTACGGTAAGGTTTTATTTCCTATGTATTCTTCAGTGTTTTCTGAAATCGAAAGTCTCATGTAATGAATTTTCAAAGCTGAATAAATCCAACTTACAAATTCATCAAGTGGCTCAGAATCCTCTTGGATTCTTACCTTTTGTTAGAAAACACTCCAATATTTGTGTTCTGTATACAATAAAAGCCACAAGTAGAAAGCCAAATACTATATTCTGGCAAGCAGTCACCTTTCCCTCTAAGCGCTGCAGTCTCTGGATGTGCAGTCCTCTAGGAGGTATTTCCTGAAATCACATTCTGTACATCGATCAGGCCATCACTCTGCAGCGGGCTTGGTTTCTTTACAAATCTGTGCCATCATCAGTCAATACTGTAGTATAGTATCATGAACACTGCTTTAAAAATGGATCACAAACAAATTTTGCACCTCTGGATAATAAGTTCTCCATTGTTAAAGTCCATGTGCATATATAACAATTTGTAAAACTTCAGGCAACATTAGGTATTATAGAAAGCTGAGGACTAAAATAGGTCTGTGTACTTAAATATGTTTCAAAGACCACACAGTGTGTTGGTAAATTAGTATGATGCTGTCCTTGCCAGTGTAAATACATATTCAAGAGTATTTCAAAGCACAAGAAAATTTCTTTTTATCACAAATCCTCATTTTATGTAGGCGTGGAGAATACAAAGAATCCAATCATCTTAAAAGGGAGATTCCACAGCAAATGATCCAGTGATGCAAGGCAGTTCAGGCCCAGTTCCCTGCTGCTTAGTCACAGTAGTTACAAAAGCAGACTAATGAAGGCTGCAAAAATTATAATTAATTTTCATTCTAAGGAAGTCACTCTGCTCCAGTCAGCTGCCCAACAAATGTCAGTGTAAATTATATGAAAGGACAAAAATTATTAGGCCAGATTTATGGAGTAAAAAAGTCCTTATACTTTTTTAAAATTAAGAATGCCTATATGGGAATTACTTTTAATGAACAACACACTACAATTGCTAAACTCAATGTTGCCTCTTGTTGTTTGTTTGTTTTCACAGTCTGACTGGTGCAGAAGAACAGTCAGTTTAACATCCATCCAAAATGGCAGCCTGCCTCTTTATTTAGTTCTCACATCTATAACATTTTAACAGAAAATCTGTACCATATGTTTTCAATTTAAAGGAGAGGACAAGTATGTTTTATAAATATGTCCTAAACATTAAAGGTTGGTGTTTATAATAATAAGGTACATGCTTTTTGAGACTGGAGCACTAGGATGACTAAGTACTCTTAAGCCTTAAATTGGCATATAAAGTATTCATAGACTAGGACCAATAGAAACAAATCTTAATGGACTTTATTAAACGTTTCGTTCAAGTGAATGTGTTTTGTCTCTATCCTCTAATAGGTGATCATTTATTTCAAAGGGGGCATGCATGAGGACATTCAATAATGACATCTATTATCAAACCTTTACTGGAAGGTTTAAAGTGGTTAGCTGGATACATCATCTGGCATCGCATAAGACATTAAAAATGGAAAATCAGTGTCTTATTAGCATGTGTCTTATATTAGCCAGGCCTTCCCTGCTGAGGAATGGGAGCCATGATGCTGTAAAACTCTTGGAAGATTGACTTTTATCAGAGCCATTTATGGAAGAGAAATTCCAATCTGGAAATGATGATTTAAAAAAAATCCTCCCATAAGAAATGGCATATGAATTATTTAATAGCATGCAAAAGGAAGATTTTCTAAAGTAAATGTGTGTTTTCTTTACACTGTTATTTGTGGCACCATGCCTCAAACTGTAATGAGAACATGTTTTAAAATAGTTTTTTAGTTTCTGTTATTAAAGTTTTCCCCTTTAAGTGAGACGAATGATTCTGACCTTGCCCAGACCCTAGGCATCCACTGATCTACTGTGTCTCTCCCTAGTCCAGAATGGTTCAGCCAGGAGAGGCAGAACAATGGCTCAACTTCTCTATTCCCTAGATCTCAGCTTCTCTACTGAGGTGTCCCCAAAGGATACAAAAGAAGACTCACTAGCAAACACTGTGGCTTTTCAATTTCAAAGAGCAAAGGAGCTGTTCCCTTTCACCTTTTCTGCTTTTGCTAGTCTGGTCTCACTTTCATTTTAATGTTACAACACTGTGCAAGACAATCCCTGAAAGTTCAGAGTGTGTTATGCAATTAAAAAAATGAGCAAACAAAAGACAATTGTATTAATTATTTCAGGAGGTAGACATAGAGAAAGATATATGATTACTATGATTACAGTCCTCTGTGCTGGCTGGCTCAACTTGTCTATCTAAATGGTCTGAGTTGGAATGTATGTTTAACTCTCAACTGTAGTAGGAACTCAAATATACTGCATTAGGAGAGCAGCTTGTTTAACAGGGCCACTCAGTGTACCTGCTTTGGAGATGATTTTAATCTCCCCCACCCACATTTTGAAAGAAAAGAATGATGAAGATGACAGCCCCATTATTCAAAATCCAGCTCCAGATACTAACCAATGTAGAATTCTCCAATGGTCTACTGCCTAGGAAAACGACAGATCTGAAAAACCCTCCCATCTTTTGTGATTGCTTTTTATCTTATAAAGTCGTACTTCAAAAACAATACATATTTCATATGTCAAGGCCCATACCTAAACGTAATAAAAGCAATATACAGCAAACCAGTACCTTTCAATTTTAATGTTGATCAATGAAAGCAGAAGGTGTTTTCATTGTTTTATTTTCTTGGGTTTCACTGTTGTGGTCAATTTCAAGGCTGTTTTTAAGATCTAATTATCAAACAAACAAATGAAAAATTCCAAAGCAATATTCGGTTTGGGCTTAAAAATTTTAAATAAATAAAATATACATAGCAATGACGGCATCATTTTTTCATTACTTTTAACTAGATTGTAAATGGACAAAATGTTGTGAATACTAGTAATTTATCAGTTAATGATCCATTAAACATATACTCTGAAATACCCCATAGCACAGATTACTCTTCTAAAATGTAATTTTGAAAATAAAGTTACTTTACCTCAATATGCCTCTATGATTAGTAATTTAATAAACATAATACATATATATTATATATAATATATAATTATACACTGGAAATGAAACAATGGTGAAAGTGAACTCAAAAGAAAATATTACTCGTGAAAAGTACTTACGAATTAACTAGAAAATATTATTATATGTTTTATACATCAAAAAAACAGAATGATAAAGTATAGCTCTGACAGATTTTATATGAAAAAGCCCCATGTGGTCAGCACTCATTTGGAAGTTTATACTGAGACTAATTTTGTTATATACTGATTGGTAGAGTATTAGCCTCCTCTGCTGCTACTGAAATTATGGTTTACTTTTGAGTTTGAGATGCCTCTGTTTATATTTGTAAGGCAATATTTGCTCTTCTTCACAGATCTGAGATTGAACTGCAAAGAGGACCTGTGGCTCCTGTGAGTCCTGGCCACATGTTGCTTTTCTCAATGACTCGAGGAAGTCTCCAAAAGGCAAGTAAATGCCTAGAGACATATTGACCCATCCATAATGGGGAGGGAACACACTTCCCTCCTGACTCAAACCACCCGTTTCTCACTCCTAAATTAACATCTCCCTACTCAAACGCTTCCAGGATCAGCTCTATCATCACTGCCCTCCTGTTCTGTGTCATATTCCACTCCACATGGGAAATCTCATCCACTTTGTAATCTGGTTACTTTCCAGATAGTTGTGAAGTTTATGGAGTCAGAGAAATTTACCTCAGAGACAGATACCTCAAAATGAATCTGTTCTCCTCCATATCTTTCTGAAATTCCCTGTGAGTATTCTAGGTATTCAATGGATCTGGACTGGCAACATCAGAAATTTGCTATAAAGAAGAGTAAATGCATGGCCTCCAGGCTGGCAAGTCTAGATTTGAATGCCAGACCTTCACATGCCAATACATCCCTGAGTAAGCCATCTGACCTTTTTATGTCCCATTTTCTAACTTGGATAGTCCTGTGTGTCTCAGTATACTATTGAGAGGACCAAATAAGACAATAACCATATCATAAGTTATGATGTGATTAAATACAGGTAGTATAATGCACACACATCTGGATGTGTATGCACACACACACACACACACACACACACTAATTATTAGGTATCCTAAATCAAGAGTAAAGTGTTAATTAAATTTGAATTTTCTAAAGCTCCTTTAAAAAGTAATTTAGAAGCATCCTGTTTGGGGGAAAATGCTGTTTTAAAACTCTTATAACATGTTTCAACAGCATATGAATAATATTCACAGAATCAATAGATTTGTTTCAGAATTTTCAACTCAGTCATTACCTCTTTACTCACTTGGTCACACATCATTCCATTGCTGCACCTAAACCTGCTCTTTCTCTACAATACCAATAAATGATTGCCTTTGAGGATGGCTTTAATTTTGCCCATCTATCACGGAAGAGAATCCTCAAGGATCTTTTGTCCTTATGACTTCAAGATAAATTGCTTTTTACAGACTCTCCTAACTTAATTATCCCAGAGGTAAATTGGTTTTTATTAATGAATAGGAAAAACAAACAAACAAACAAATGAACACCAAGTTTTCCTTTGTTGTTCTCAAATCTGTTTCTCCCCCTTACAAAGATGAATCTAGAGTTGTAACACACAGTATAAAGATGCACATGGCCCAGCCATGAATCCCTCTATTATTTCACAGACTCCAGTAAATTTCTGCTCCTATTCATCTCCTTTTGAGATTTATTAAAACCAGCCTTTTAGTCATCTGTAAGCCTGTCCATGCTGGCTCTAAGCATTCATATTACCCTGTTCTGAGCTTTTCAATCTGTTATGTGTCTTTTGGGGTGAAAGGTTCACGTGTATAATATTTCTGTTTTGTTCATGCTGATGCAATAGAATTTTATAACAGACAACAAAGAACTGGCATCTTACTGAGGGCATATGTAAAATCATATCAGGAGAAAGGGGCGAATCCCAGGACCACTGTAAGAGCCAGAGTCTAAGTAGCCCCATTCTCCAGCCATCCATCTCACGGGAGTACTTTTCCAATTAATTGGAAAATGTCACCTAAATGGAACAACAGAAATCATCTCTGACTTTAAGACCATGAAAATTAGACACAAAAATTAGCACAAAAGTACGTAAAAGCAGCCTTGTTAATTAAACACATAGCACACTGATTTTTTAAGTTACAACTCCCTAGTCTGAAAGCTCAGCTCCACTTCTACCCAACAAAAACAAGATACTTTTCAATGTAATACCAACAATTCAACTGAGATTCCAAACAGCAGGCAAGCAGCTACCTTTCTTGTCTGATATTCTGGATCTATGCTGATATGTCTCTGTGGGAAGAGGGTCTAGAAAAGAACAATCAATCTCACAAATCCTGCAGAAATACATCTTATATTGTGATTTCATTTGCTCCGTCAAGTTTTTAAGAAATGTTCCTGCTGAATCAAGGACACACTAACAAAAGCAGTTGAGGAAGGGAGGCTGATGTACTGATACTAACTTTATCTACAACCTAGAAATATTACCATAGAAAAAGAGGTCATACTGTTGACCACATGATTACTAGGAGATCAAATCTCTCAAATAAACTTACATTTTTTTCCCCTTACAACCTATGAACATGGCAGGAAGTCCTCTGATCACCCAAGAGGAATCACCTATTTCAATAATTAATAAAACTACTTGTGAATATAAATATTAAAGAGTCAACTCCAAAAGTCTAGAGGACTCCAGGTAATCACTTCCACACAATTGGGGTAATCTCCCCTCAGAATGTGTTAATTGTCACTAATACCCCATTTCAAACCTGTGACTTTGTAAGGACCTTGTTTTGATGGCCTAATAGTGTCAGGCCTATACTTCAATGTTTAAATTATTAAAGTCATAAGGCCCAGTGCTGCCCCCTCACTGGAAGGGTATGTGCCTTTCCTTTTATGTTTTGATTAACATGGGGTTCACTTTCCAACTTGTGAATTAACTATACCTTTTACTATTCCTTTGCTCCTACTGATTTCCTGCCTCTTGGCCATTTCTTAGTTCATTTTCATATCCCCTAGAGGGGAAAGAGAGAAAATTAAACTCAAACCTATGGAATTTACTCTAATGAAAGGAATGGGAAGAGATTGGAAACCTCTGGCTGAAATGAGGTTTGGGAATTTTCATATTTGCTTTGGTTCCAGTTAACCTACAATATAGAGCACCTACTTTATATGAAGTCATTTATCCTTCACCTCCACAATATGATTTAACCATGACCAAGAAGGGAAAGCTATTGCACAAACTAGAACTTAACTTTTGTGTGTGTGTGTGAGTGTGTGTTGACTTATTATTTTTAAAATAATTACTACACATGTCATTATTTGTTTTCAGTGTAGATAATACAATTGATAGTAAATGATAAGGGGCTGATTTTCCATAGTCTATGTAGCAAATCAGTGACCACTACCATTTTTGTTCCTGTAGCAAAAGTCTTGTGACAAACATAACAATCTTGAAAACAGCAGGTATAACAGGACAGGACTGAGGTTAAACATAAAAAAGAGGTCAAAATGAGAGATTGTTTAGTATTTGAGTTATACTTAATTGAAATAAATTCCCAATGAAGTTAATCTAACCGTGAGGAAATTTCCTTTCTGCTTATTCCTATAACACTATTGAATGTAAAGGTAAGTTGTCAAATCAGCCCTATAAATGCTCTAAATAAAAGGCATTACAGCTAAGCATATAAAATTTAGTTTGGCTAAATCTTAGATCTTCTAGAAGAAATGAGGCAAAAATATGGCTATATATTTGGTTTAGATACAACTATGATGCTTAAAAACATAATTATTTATAATATCTTATATAATGTAAATACTGTCTAAATTCAGGATTGAGGAAAATATGGAAAGAAAAATATGCACATTCAGTACAGATCAATTGCCATCAATCCTGCCTGTTCCCTTTTTACTGCTTGCCAGGAGCCATCTAGGATATATTAAGGTTAGCAGGTGGACTTCCTGGAACTGGCACACTGCTTTTACATGGTCTGTGCTAGGTGAGCTTCTATGAGGCCAGGTCCCAAAGAGACTTTATCTCAGGATTGATTCTTGCAATGGATATGCCTTCCATATAACTATCAAATGAATATGAAAATCCTTGGGCATTAACCCTATTGATCAATTTTCATGAAGATCATCATAAAAATGAATTTTCAGCCGGGTGGTGGTGGCTCATGCCTTTAATCCCAGCACTTGGGAGGCAGAGGCAGGCAGATTTCTGAGTTCAAGGCCAGCCTGGTCTACAGAGTGAGACAGGACAGTCAGAGCAACACAGAGAAACCTTGTCTTGAAAACAACAACAACAACAACAAAAACAAAAACAAAAAACAAAAACAAACAAAAACAAAACAAAAAACAAAACAACAACAACAACAACAAAAAGAATTTTCATGAATTAATGCTGTTTAGACAAATTAAAAATTCTCTCTCTATATATATATCCTGATTTGATTTAAACAATTTTAGGAAGAAAGTTTTAATAGCTGTTTTGCTAAAACCACGTAATAAAGTTAGAATTAAGAATAGAATGTTCATATTGCAGTTTTTGTGCCTCTAGTTGCCAGTGTAGCAGAGGATGACCTAGTTGGTCATCAATGGGAAGAGAGGCCCTTGGTCTTGTGAAGATTATATGCCCCAGTACAGGGGAATGCCTGGGGCTGGGAAATGGGAGTGTGTGGGTTGGGGAGCAGGGTGGGGGAGGGTATAGGGGACTTTAGGATAGTATTTGAAATGTAAATGAAGAAAATATCTAATAAAAAATGAAATAAAAAAGAATAGAATGTTCAGACCATAAAATTTCATTAAGTTTCTAAACAAAATTATATTTAGGGAGATAAATATATGTAAAGCGTGGGACTGATATATTGGAGATTCACACTTTGTTGAAAACAATTTGAATCACATGTCTGTTCTTGCATCAAATTTCCTATAATATTTCAGTTTAAAAAATAAAGATGAACTAATAGGTTTCTGTTTATTTATTGTTTTGTTTTGTTTTACCATAGAGTACTCAACCCAGGTCCCCAAAGGGTTAATGTTTCTGGGTGAGCTGAAATTCATGAGTATAATCCCAAACAAGTGAGGTGAAGTTCTATCAGGTCTCTTTCAGCCTATGAGGGATTACTGCTAGCTGTCTAATCCTGCTGGGCCTCAGGGAGGAACATTATATTGTATTTGAAATCCTGGCCAGGAAAGAACAGAAGGTTAAATGGGTGCCTTGCTCTGTAATCAAATATCACAGGCACTACTTAAAGCAACTGAAGTAGAAAATCAATTAGGAACCAAATTGTTTCGTAGGAATTTTTACTCAGAAAACTGTAAATTAAAAAAAAAAAAAAAAAGGTTGTTTGATGTGTTTAATGGTAGCATAGTAGAAACTGTGGGTTGTCAAAGTTATTTTAACAGCTTTTTAAGTATGTCATGAATGCTCTAGAGCTGCTGAGGTATGTATGTTCTTGCAGAATCAGGGTGCATTTCAGGAATGATGATACAGTGCTTTAGAATGGCCAGTGGAGTCAGCAGCCAAAGTCAACCCTCAAAAATTATTATTAAAGCTGGTTGAAAATTCTGAACAAAAATGTTAATGAATATCACTGCATTTTTATCCAAATGATTTTACCTCTACTGAAAATGCATTCCTCCAATAGCATAGCATCTTCCTGGAAAGTAGTATGAACATGGAAAACATCCAAGGAGTGGGGAGGGAAAAGCAAAGGTGGATGTAAGCCCTGGCTCTTTGTTCTCAGCAGGAAGAGGCTTCTTTTAGTCTGCTGAAGGTTAGCACCTTGTCTAACCTCCCCACCCCCATCCTCTATCTGTCACTCTGAGTAGATGTCACAGTGCATGCACACAGACAAACAGGCTGACCTGGCCAGTCTGCTTGACCTCAGACAGGCCAAGATCAAATCTGGTTATTAATATTGGGACAGTCAAATGTAATCTTCCAGACACTGGAGAAATGAGCTAGAAATCCTGCAAGTAGGAGCCCCCTGTCCATCAGAAGCATCAGAATGACAATTAAACTGTTCACCTGGATCTGAAAAAGAATTTCTTTTCCCTAGTCCACAAACGCTCTTTAAAGACATTTGCTCAGGATTTTTATATATTCAACTGATCAGTGTTTAGACTTTGGACTAATTTTGAACTCTTTGCTTTATAAAGTTCTTAAAAGGAATACATTTACATGGTAAAGCACATATAACTGGAAAAATATAGCCTTTCATAGTCAATGGAGATACCTTACAAATGGCATGAAATATTTTTAACACTCTCATTGTAGTCAATATGCATATGACTTTATCTATGGATTCTCAATCTCTGTATTTATTATTCCTTACAGCTTCCTCAGAACATTTCTATAACATAGGGCATAAAGGAGAAACAGAAGTGTACTGACACATGCCCCTAATTTCAGCAGTTCAGTCTCTATGATTTTGAGCTTAGCCCTAATCTTTATTGAGAATTTTAGAATAACCAGGGTTATATATTAAGACCTCATATAAATAAATAAGTAAATAAATAAATAAATAAATAAATAAATAAATAAATAAATGGAAGTATGTAAACTTATTAAACATAAAGTCAAATTAGTTAACATAATAGCTATATTGCTACCTTAAACCATCACTAAAGCTAAAAGGGGGATTTAATCTAAAATTCCTTCTACAAATGGTACTAGAATTTCCTTGATTCCAAGTTCACGTGTCTCCTCATGGTTATGCATACATAAGTGGCAATATAGGTGGCAACATATCTGATATAGAATGTGTCGATGTTTCTGGTAAAAATGCATTTTTGAAAACATCATCAACCTAAAAGTATGTAAACAAAGAAAATACAAATATTTGAATGCCAGAAAACCTTTTCTTGTCATTGCTATATGTGTACATTTTATCAAAGCAATAAAGTCTTTATATAATTAAAATAATACACTTTTGGCTTTTACCTGCTAATTAGCAAAACTTTTTTTCTTTTTAAAATGATATCTGGTTTAATGTGTATTATTTGGTGATTTTTGTGTCGTGACCATTCATTTTAGATCTCTGTATAGGGATATGTAGTCAGATCTCCATGGTCTCGGCAGGGACTCAATGAAAAGGTTAATGATGTACAAGTCGGGGAAGAAGAGGGAAAAAGAACTATTACAATGAAAATACAACCTCAAAAACAAACCACAAAATAAGTTCCCCCACTTGCCTTGATCCTAAGTATCAGTGGCTTCTCCAAGTTTAATTTGGTTTAATTTGTAGCAGTGTTAACTAGTATTATAGGACTGAAACTATGAAATGTTCTTGAACTTGTACTGGGACAGGTGGCTGACAAATGTATCATAGTAGAACAAAACACTTATGTAACATTATAATACAATAATATAATATGTCTTTTATCTCAGCACAAAATATTTGTAGTTCCTTGGTGTATACATGCATACATGTATACATGCTGTCTATTACCTTACCTTAACCAAGTATTCAAGTTATACTCCAGGAGCACAAATAGTGTTAACCCTTCACTGGGCTGAGTTATCAGCAATAATGTTTACTAAGCACTGGACTGAGGTATCAGCAGTAATGATTGGTAAGTCATCAAGACCACTAAAGTGTTCCCAAAGACCAGAAATAATTAATTTGATTTTTTTTTAACCTAAATTGCTGAATCAGTTCTAACTATTCTGTTTGTGGAGAGGTGAATATTTTGCTGGATTTTTTTGAAAAAATACAAACCACATTATCAGTGAGATTACCAAAAAGTCCAGAACTGATATTTTACTACAGATGCATATTTAAAGCACATCTCTTCTACTTAATACAGAGCTGACAGATGGCTTCTGGTTGATCTACAAAATAGGCATTGCTTTAAGAAACACAAAGATCAAAATCTACACTCACTACAATGACTTTCCCAAAGCAACACATCATTTTAGTGTGGATTCTGTTACCCATCTGTTTAGGTTTTTTTTTTTTTTAATTTGTTTGTTTTTGGTGTGTGTGTGTGTGTGTGTGTGTGT
>NC_034593.1:1668506-1726788 GCF_900095145.1 Mus pahari | reverse complement strand
ACACACACACACACACACACACACACACACACACACACACACACACACACCATCCACCTCTGCACACATTTATATCTCTATTTACTCTTCTAGAACAGAGGTCTAAAAACAAGCCACAGAATCTTTCTTCAAAGAATAGCAAGATGACATAAAATTTGCAGAATCATTAAAGTTGGTTACAAATGAGCATGCACCCTGGCAGGCCTATGTAAGTCTGCTCCCGTGAGACTCATAAGATTCCCTTTTAGAAAACAGAATATATATGGCCTAGGGATATGTTCCTGTACAGGGAAAGTGGATTTCTGCAACTACAAACAGGCAAAGCACTATTCCTAAAAATGTTTCCATAAAAATACATTCCTACAAAATTCAACCCAGCATGCTTGACATGTTGTTTGTGTGTGCATGCCTCTGTGTGTGTGTGTTCCTACTTCAGGACATAAAAAGTGATTTCTTGTCTTTTTTTTTGGGGGGGGGGGTTCCAAGACAGGGTTTCTCTGTATAGCCCTGGCTGTTCTGAAACTCTTTTTGTAGACTAGGCTGGCCTCGAACTCAGAAATCCACCTGCCTCTGCCTCCCAAGGTGATTTCTTCTCTTAACAGCTAACCTAAGTCACAAAACTTCAACAACAGTAACAAAAGAGCATTTTTATTAGTACAGTTTTGTTTGTTTGGTTTTTGAGACAGTGCCTGGCTGTAATAAACCTTGCCCTGTAGACCAGTCTGGCTTAAAATTCACAGGAATCTGCCTGTTTCTGCCTCCCGAGTGTTACGATTAAAAGGTGTGCATCTCCATGCACATCATAAGATTTGGCGTTTTATCCCACTGAAGTGGGATGTTGATAAACAAAAGCATGTCAGACTCCAGTCCTTCTGGGCCAAATGAGGCACCAAGCAGAGACAATGCATGGGATGGCTTCATGAAGCCAACCTTAGCAAGAGCCACATCCCTGAAGGATTCTTCAGATGAGAGTACCAGCTGAGGATTCTGGATCTGTGCCGAGTTAATACTTGTAGTGAGTGTTGCCACCATGGCCACTCTGCAAGGAAGCTATACAATCCTCTAGAGCACACAAATTTGGCTGACTACCACAACTGTATCTTTAAATAGAGTTTTGTAGAGTACATTGGCAGAAGTTGTGGCCATGTCATCAGTGTATTTTCAAACATTCAACAGGGAGTCTATTATTGAATTTCATTTCATCTAGCATTCTGTATCATATTCTGTTCAAACCTGCCAGCTGGGGGGAAAGGTATTTTTAGAGCACATTTTTACATGGCATTTCAGGACTCTAAAAGTTTGTAAATATTTGCTCTCCAACAATAGTGCTTTTAAATTTTTTTTATGTCAAGACTTGGCTCAAATCACAGTCAGTTGAGGGTTCACCTTAAGTATGAGGAACTGAGTTCAGTCCCTTGGAATCCATGGACCAAGAGCTACACATGGCAGAAATGGGATCTATGCAATACTCTTTCTGGAGAAGCAGAGATAGGAGGATGCCTGAGTTCCAGGACATTGAGAAACTCTGTCTTAATACACACAGAAGACAGCACTTGAGCAATCATAGATGACATTATCCTTTGTGGTATACATGCACTTGTTCCAATAATAATGTAATAATTCCTTTTATCATAGTAGTGACAAAAACATTTTATATTATCAATATTGAAAGAAACTACCTTATTTCTGCTCCCTTCTTCCTTAATAGTGTCTCAGATTCTTCATTTTCTCCTAAGATTTGAAGAAGTCAACTTGTACAAATGGCAAGGTACTAATGACATAGGTGTGCATTCCAAACCAAAAGCATCCATCTGCTCTGCCAGAGCAAGACCTTTATCTCTGCTGCCTGGTGCTAGATCCTTGTTACCTAATGGGTCCTGGCAGCACAGGCTTTCAATGAACAAATAACTAAAAAGAGTGAACAAACTAAGGTGCTTACAATGGGTAGTTTCGCCATCTCTCCGTATAAAAATAAAAATTAGCCCATTTTCATATTTATAGGAAAACTACCTGAAAATACACATCCCTAATTTTTTTTAAAAAAGCAAAAATAGCAAAGTAATATATAAGTACATTTGTAATTTAAGATATTTGTTGCAGGGCGTGGTGGTGCACACCTTTAATCCCAGCACTTGGGAGGCAGAGGCAGGCAAATTTCTGTGTTTGAGGCCAGCCTGGTCTACAGAGTGAGTTTCAGGATAGCCAAGGCTACACAGAGAAACCCTGTCTCGAAAAAAACAAACAAACAAACAAACAAAAAAAAAAAACAAACAAAAAAAGATATTTGTTAAGGCTGGACATAAATTGAGTATTGGACACCCAGACATGATTACATGATTAAGTTTATTAAGATTTCAAAGACTATTAAGTTAATCCTCCTTTTCAAAATTTATTTGTAACTCAGAATCCATAGTATAGAGAGTGTGGAGGCCGAAACATCCCAGAAAGTAAATTAAAAGATGCATCAGCCTACAAGGCTTCTTAGGTTCCTTAAACAATTGTGAGCTTCACTTCCTAACTATTCCTTTGTAAATTCTTACTTGGCAGCCTTGAAAATTAGCATTTAAAGTGTCATGCATGACTCCCTTTCTGAAGACAAACTTCTTGGAAAGAATGGACATAGAAGGGGAAACACATTGAAAGAAACACAACCCTTTTTTATTTTCTTTGAGCTGTAGTCATCACTTTTTAAGTTGATGAATATAGCTGCATTTTCCTTCAAAGCAAACTCCATCCGAAGGCCAGTGATGGAGATAAAGGTAGGTATGGACTTTCAGGTGAACTTGCAGGTACAAGTAGTGAGCAAGTGTACTTACAGAAAATGAAAATAAAAGTGCCTTGCAGATACCAAGAAAGAAGTTATCGCCAATACACAAATCTATGCCAGTAGCTAAAGATAACATTCTAAACATGTAAGAAAAGTTTTCATCATGGAATACATTTTCAGAGCTATTTTTGTACCATAATTAAGATCTATGGAACTCATTAAGAGCTTAGGGAAGGGGGTTCATTCCACTACTAATATACTAACTAAGGCACAAAAATAATTGGAAAAAAAAAAAAAAACATAATGAGGAGAAAGCCACTTTGACAATTTGACAATGGAAGACATAGACCTTCTTTTAAATTTTGTTGATTATTGCACAGAAAACTACAGTGCTATGAGTAGATTTCTTTGACTAAGATATCATCTAACATGCTCTATTCAAAATTCACCCTTAATTAATTAATAATAGGGGGCACCAAAAGTGATACCTACCCTTGTCCAAACTTATTAATCTACCCAGGTCTTCATGATACAGCTGCTGACCTCAACAACCTATGGTTCAGTTTTTCTATTTCCAACTCATAAAGCAGTTTGGAGAATCTTTTATCATAAAATAATATATAAAATTACCATGATCTCCTGCAGAACATCTCTTTCAGTTATTTGCATTAAACAGAAAGAATTGTGTCATAGCAAGGTCCTTAGGAACACTGGCAGCCTAACCCCTGTCTGCCCTGTGCCCATATCAACAAGCCTTATGAAGATGAGGTCTCTGAGAATTGGAAACCTCAAGGAAAATGAGTAATTATTTTAATCTAATAGGGTAGTGTCTAGAATAGCAACAGGTAAAATACTAGGGCTGTTTTACCTTTCTTATTATATTATATAGAGAATATAGATTATTTATTTTCCATGCCTATAAAAGAGAAAAATAACTCTCATGTTGCAAGTAATACTCTGAGAAATACTTGTTTACATCCATACTATTGTGGAAATGTAAAAACAATGTTCTGTAGACACCATATAGGTAGAAGCAAAGGAGTCGAAAGACTGAATTCCTGTTACTAGGTATTTTTGGTACTTCTTTAAAAGATTTTTAAAAACTCTATATCTATATATACATGGCATTTCCTAATGCCATGATGGCACAAACCCTGCTAAATATATTATATAAACTACCAAAGTCATTGCTTCAAACTGGAACCTAGGGAGTTGAATGGGGATAGCCCAGAAGAAAAAAAAAAAAAAAAAAAAAAAAAAAAAAACAGAGAAAATGCACATCATTCCTTCTAAACCATGGTAAATTTACTGAGGGCAGGAAGTTCCTCATAGTTCCTCTATGGCTGTCTATTTGTCTTTGGAGTTCAGCACAGTGTTTGTCTACCAATGTGATAAATAAATATCTGTGCATTATTAAATTATCAGTATAACAGACCTATGTTTTAGTAGATATAAGCTATCTTAAAAGCATTAATTTTTAGGTATCACAAGAAATCCAGTTGGTAAATATTTTCAAAATTATAGTGTGACCAAAATAAATGGCTAATTTTGAGGCAGTGAAAAAATGTATTATAAATGAAATAGTTAACACTCAGACATTCAAAAGGTGAAGCCTGCATTTTACTATCCAAAGTTTTGATAACTTGCCATCTCTACATCTCCATCTGTCTTATTATGACTTTTCTTTTCCTCAAGGGATGTGCCCCTACCATGAACATCTAAGACAGTCACTCCAATACTTCATGTCTTTATGACATAAACAGAACTCTCCTGGCTAGGCACTATTGCAATGAAGTGTCTTTACCATGATAAATTTCCTGAATAATGATAGAAGGCCTCAAGTCACACTGAATTCAAATCTAATTTAGTCCTCAGAGTTACTAGCTATATGAGCTTAATCAATTAAATTTTCATTTATATTGATTTCATCTTCAAACTTTCCTAGTAGCTATACATACATATAAGAGAAGTTGTGATGTATCAATAATTTGATATATTTAACATCTTACTGGGGATAGAGAAATGACTCAGAAGACTGAAGTTTGGCTCCCAGGACCTACAGGACAGCTTACAACTACCTGTTACTCTGGCTCTGGAGTCTGACACCCTTGTCTGGCCTCCATAGGCATTTGCATTTATATTTGCATATTCAACACAGAGATACTTGAGTGCATATGATTAGAAATTTACGTTTTAAGTCTAAAAAAAAGGAACATGAAGAACATATGATATTATTTTGTCACCACTGAATCCATGCTCAATAAATGCTACTAAGAAATTTCTTCATTAAGACAGGTGGCATAATAATAATAATACTAATGAAGTTTATAGAGACAGAAGGCAATTAGCTGTTACCCAGAGCCATGGGAGTGAGAGTTCAGGAAGGTTGTGGGCAACTAAATTAGTACAAGATTTCCTTTTCAGCTGAGGAAAATACTCCAAAGTCAATTATAAGGATGATTATATAATTTTTAAATATTTTAAATACTCTTCAATTGCATTATAAGTCAATGAAATAGTAGAATACGATCCATATTTCAATCAAGTCCTTACAAATATAATTTTTTTTACTGCTAACAGGCACAGAAAACAGAGGCAAGGCTCAATGTTCTTCACAAGCTAAACACACCAGTCTTTATGACATATAAATTATGCTTCTTCCTGCTCTATCTTATAACAACTTTCAGTGATCATTTGTCACTGTTTCCTCAACAATTGGATGCTTAGATTAAACACTGGAATTCCTACCTTCTTTTGTTATTGCCCGAGTGCTTATATTTCAATACCTCTGAGTATCTATTTGTTGTTATTTTAAGACCAAAGAAAGGACAGAGTACTAACTGGGTAGGGATCAATTTGAGAAACATTTTACTTTAAAAGAAAAACAATAAAAGAAATTCTTTTTTTTTTCTGTAGAAATAATTCTATTTCTATGCCATAATTCTCTCATCCCAATTAGAATGCATTCCAATACTGACATGCCATACAATTCATTTTGTACCAGACTATGCTGACTCTGTGCAGAGTTTGAGTTCAAGCTATAACTAAAGAGACCATGAGCAATTCTTTTATCCTTTGAGCTTGATTTTTACCTTCTGCGTTGATGAAGGTTTGCATTTGAGTTTAGACCTTCAGCATGAGCTTATTCATTTATTTGAAACCAGAATACCTAACTGCCTTGTATGGTAACACATGGCTGCAATTGGAGAAGAGGCTAGGTTACATAACGGGACAGAATTGTAAACAATAGGAAGCAGGAAAAGAATAGACTTAGTGCAAAACCCTTTATGAAAAGCTGCCTTCTCCAAGGCTGGGCTCAGATCTGCCTGGCTTGTGGCAGAAAGGCTCCATGTGCCATTTACCTTTTGGAGAACCTATGACATTTACCAAATCATGTCCTGTTCCCTGAACCTTTGATTAGTCATGTGTACATTCAGAACTCTTTAGTACTTGCTACTGACTCTTGTACAGTATCATCAAAGGATTATTATCTCTAAGGACCAAAACCACAGTGTACAGGAATAAGTTCCTGCAATCTACTTCAAAACAAAATAAATATTACTGATTAAATCATGATCTTCATAAATTTTAATAATTTTAATACATTTTCAAGCCCTCCCGTCTCCTTTCCTACCCTGCCATCCCTATGTACACATGTAGAAAATTTATTCCATGATTTGAGTAACATACTTATAAGTCAGGCTATAGCGATACATACAGAATATACCAACTAAAGTATATTTTCCTTGTTTTTAGTACCTTAAACATGTGACCCTAAACACATGCACATTTTCTCTGTTCACTGAAAGAGTTAAATTGCTCATTTGGAGAAAAGTCTATCTGTGTGCATGTGTGCATCTGATTTTCACAAACATCTTCTGTTTCCATTGTTTTAAGATCATCAAGTTGCTATCACTAAGGACCATAGTTCCAAAAGGAGGGAAAAAAGTGGCCCAGTACGTAGTACAAGTGTTTGCAGGAAACCATACTTGCTAATCTATTCTGAATCACACATCTAAATGTGTGATTAGTTGGGAAATTAACTCTCTTGCTAATGTGTGAGTAAAAGGCAGAAGTACATCCAGCTAAATATTAAAAAGTAATGCTCTAAATCTAAGTAGGTCTTCAGAAAGATCACTTTGGGTTTCCCAATACTTAAGACAACAAAAGGATGAAAGACTGAATTACTCTAAAGAAAGGCTACTTATAACTTTCCTTTGTATAAGTTAATTGTGTATTTTACAACCAAACTGCATGACAAAAACTGCTTGAGGGGAAAGACTTGTTTTAGCTCAAAGAGTTGTGGGGAATCCTACTCCATCAATAGTGAGAAAGGCAGGATGGGGAAGCTGGGTTCACATCAGGGTGTGCCAGAAAGCAGAGAGAGCACTAGTAAGAGGTCAAGAATAATACATCTCCCACCTCCTTCAGCTAAACATCATCTCTCAATCTCTCTTAACAAGTTACCATCAGCCAGGTGGTGGTGGTGCATGCCTTTAATCCCAGCACTAGGGAGGCAGAGGCAGGTGGATTTCTGAGTTTGAGGCCAGCCTGGTCTACACAGTGAGTTCCAGAATAGCCAGGGCTATACAGAGAAATCCTGTCTCAGAAAAACAAACAAACAAAAACAAAACAAAACAAGGTACCATCAACTGGGGACAAAATATTCAAAATATGGGATACCAAATTCAAATAATAGCATCCTTGTATCTATTTTTAAATAATTTGTTTATGAGACTGGAAGGAGATTCTTAAAGAATTGTCATCACTGAAATATTTGATGCTTCCTCACAAATATTGGTTTTAGTCACTTGATTTTTATAACAAAAATGTAAGCAAACAAAAATGCAATAATGAAACAGTATTTCTTCCTTGAATTTCTTCCCATGCTAGAGTTAATTCTTACTGCATGATGATGATGATGATGATAATGATGATATAATTATGATGACAACTTGATTTCACCAATTATTTCTCAAAAGATATTGAAATTCTTCTTCTTAAAACATAGTAATTTTAAAATTACAATGTAAACAAGAGTTTCAGCCTTTTCAATTGCTATATAACATAAATACATCAAAAGAGTAAATGCTCAATGACAAATTCTGATATTTGCATAATTCTCCACTGGTTGTGAATCTTGCTTTAAAGGCACCACGATTAATTCTCTAGAAAATCTCTGGTCAGTGCTAATAGCACATTGACAAAGATGTCTTACAAATGGACTGTAGAAGTGATGGCAAAAAGACTTGGTACCCAGTATCTCACAGGTGAACACTGGACAATTTTAATCTCTGAGGATATATGTCTTCAATAAGATGGTGTTCTTCTTAGGCTTGCCTAATGGACAATTAGAAGTAGTAATAGTCTTGGAAAACTATATCCAACAGAGATAACAACTGTTCTAAACTACTTTACACACACCAATTCCAAAATTCCAAAATTCAGACAATTCTCACTTTTCAATAAAAGACCATTGTGTCAATACATGTGGTCAACATTTAGGTGAATGACCAAACAAATCTACAGAGTCAAGTAGGTTCAAGTTTCTTCAAACATCTCTATGAGCAGACAACATAAGGAGACTGGGTTTCACATTGAAATATTTGGCAAATGTTTGAAGGGAACAGAGGTAGGAAGGGAGACCACCAACATACGTAGGAGGTGTAACCCTAGGAATCTTAAAATGAACCAAAAGATAAAATAAAAATAAATAAAGGCCGAATTCAAGGATTAAAAAAGGGAAGAGAAGATAGAGGAAGAATAGATGTTAGGTTGGGATAAATGATGCTCTGGTTCACAAAAATATACAATGGTTTAAAGAGAGAAATAAAATATAAAAATACAAAAATAATAATAATTCAAAGCAACACCCTATTTTAAACAATCCTGATAGGTTACAGGTGATTAGGACTCCTCCATGAGGTTTAAAGATGCTAGGAAAAAAGAGAGGTGGCCCACACTCTGGGTGAGTGACCATTCCAGCTGTTCCGGCCACAGCTCCCTCTAGGTGACAGACTGTTCCAGCTGTTCTGGCCACAGCACCAGCTACATTCCACCATCTCCTTTGTCAGGCTAGTGGGAGACCATTAGAACATCACAGCCTAGTGACATGAATGAATTAATGCAGCCACCAAGAAGGGCTTAACTTGCAAGCTCCAACATTAAAAGTGATAAATATTAGATTAGTCAATCCTGTATTGTATTAGTCAATACCAAACACCCAAACATGCCAATACAAGGACATTGCTAAAAGCAGAAGAATTCCATAGTTATAGGAAATAGTCAGGTGACCGCTTAACTATATGTTTCCCCTCTGGCTAATAGATGACTGGTTTAAGAATGTCACTTCAGCGCATGACATTTGTGTATACAGACCTATTGGTTCAGTAGCATTCTCCCTACTACACTTTAGGAAACGTACTGGTTTAAAGATCTGAAAATGATACCCATCATGATGGTGATGAAGACCCAAAGCTTATCAGCTGCCAGCTTCTCTGCCTTCCCTGCACCTCGCTTCTGCTGTTCTCAAACATACAAAGGTTTTCTTATTGATGACACAGGCACAGGGCAAGTCTTACTTTCTGTGAGAAGCTGTGAACCCCCTGAATCTTGGTCCTCTTGCATGCTGAAGTATGAATGGTTGTATTTAAGTATTTGGAAGAGTGATGAGACAATGTAATATAACATTTGAATTCTAATTTTGTTTAGTACATGTTCTTTCTTCAGAGAGTAGTGCAATTGTAAAAGGCAAAAAGTAGAAAAACAAATTCTCAATATGGTTTCATTGTCAATAGATTATCTGGCATTATACAAAGAAATACTTTTAGGAAGAGTTTCCTCAGTATATCATTAATCATATACTGATTCCACTGATAAATGAAGATCTTTTAAAACAGAATACATAGTTACAAAAGAAGTAATCAATATTACTAAAGTGTAAAGGGTGTTCATCTAAACTGATGTTGCCATGCATTTGAGTCTATCTTTGCACTCCCTACCTTATTTTCCGTTCATTTCCATCATCAAATACCTGGGTATATATTCCCTCAACCTCAAGCGTCCTCTGTACTACCTCTTAAAAACTGCCTGGGGGGGGGGGTCTGAAAAGACAGCTTGGTCTCCAAAATACCTCCTGCTCAAGAATGAGGACCTAAGTTTAGGTTCCCCATCTCCACAGAAAGAGCCTACCATGCTGATGTAACCCTAATAGTGAGGGTTGAAACAGCAGAACCCATGAAACTCATTACCAACCACCTTAACTGAATCCATGAGCATCAGGTTCAGTGTAAGACCCTACTTCAATAAATAAAAGTAGAGAGCAACAAAGTTCAACACCTGATGCATACCTCTGGCCTCTTTCAATATTTGTGGATGTGTTTGTGTAGATATTTCTACCTGCATACACAGAGACTATCACACACACACACACACACACACACACACACACACACACACACACACACACACAAGCACAAGCACAATTTGCTTGAAGGACAAATATCATACCAACTTACTCCTTTCCCAAGATGAGAGGCCAATATAATTTCCATGCTATCAAATACTTCCATTGATTAAAAGGTTTTAGCTGAATCTCTTCCCATATGCTTTAATATGCACACTATACTTACACACATTATATGATATAGGTAGAAAAAGCAGTATTTGTTTTCTTTCATGTCCTTTCTCACAACAGGATCTCACTGTGAGACTCAAAACTTCCCTACCTCAGTATTATAAGTATGTGTCACCACAGCTCACAAGACATCAAATTATTAAATATTGTATAACCAAATGTACACAAGTATTGATATGCATAGCTGTTATCGGTGATAGTAACTGTATAACAAGTCAACATGATGACGTCCCTTTAGATGGGAGCTCTCACGGCACTGTAAATTGTTTTTATGTGTGTTTCCAGGACTCATAGCATTTTTTCAACAACACAGAGAAGCATGCTTGTATTTCAAGAATAACTATGAATGTGTCAACCAATGAAAGCTCTTTCTTGAATTAAACTTGTTACATATCATCTTATACTGATATGTAAAGTGTTACTATGCAGTACAGTAGAGTATCCCAAAATACACAAATAGGATTATTGTGTATTTATGGACAATTCAAGATACTTGGATCATTCAGACTTTTACTAAGTGTAGATGGAAAAAGCAGGGAAACTTGGCATAGCCAGATTGAACTTGTAATTTTTATGAATGTCCCTGAGTCCAAAATTTATGTGCAATTGTGAAGAATCGTATTTGAAAATACAATCTCAGAAAACCCTGTCTCTTCACAACACTTAGGAAGTCATCTTACTATCACCTTAATGGACAGACTCACCATGCAGTTAAACCCAGTGCCTGATCTACAGTAAGTGCTCAATAAATGCTTCTCTGCTTATTGGAGACAGGAAGTAGCATATCACCTAGGTCTTCTTCAAATAGTGAAGCTGTGTCAGAATCAATCAATGCATCTAGGTTACAGAGTCCATGGAAACATTTCCTGATGGTAAGGGGTTGCTATACCTCATGGTTCACTCGTAATAAATCCCATCCTCTCAGGACGAAAGCACCGGACAGTGTGAGGAGAAATCATCTCTAGTGCTTGACTTGTCTGAATAATTAATGCATCTCCATATCTGTGTGAATTCCACCTTAGCATGGGCACAGTCTCAAAGCAGACTTGCTAAAGCATCTGCAGTAGGGCTTGGGGAGGCCAGATGTTCTGGAAGCAGAACTGTGGTCATTACACACATGCTAGCTCCTCCTCACTCCACCCCAGGCCAAGACCCTTTCAGCAGAATGAGGCCTGCAGAACATATGACTGTGGTTGCACTTTTGTGTACCAGGTCTTGAGTGCTTCAACAACTGCATACCAGCTCCATGGGAAAGGGACAGATTAAGCCAAAAAAAATTCTCATGAGAGTCAAGAATTATGTGATGACACTTGGTTCATTTTACCTGAAAGACCTCAGGACGGGTCACATAGAAGCCATTTAATATTTCTGGATAAGTGGGCTAACATTCCAGGTTAGGCTGAATGAGCATAAAATACAAAAGTGTGTGAATTTTAAAGTACAAGTTGACTTGTTCCTGAGACCGAGAGTGAACAGTATTGTCAAACTGTTGACTAAATTTCTGAGGTGTGTTTGTATGGTGGCAGCAGCAGTGGCTGTGTGTGTGTGTTCAGAAGCAATAAATGGAAGAAACTCTAAGAAAGGGGATTTCTCTATGAAATTTTTCCAGAGCGAGGAAATACATTAACAACAGCTCATTCTGAAAAAAAAAAGAAAAAGAAAAACTAGAAAGGCATTTACAACTGCTGATGCTTCTGTTTCCCTTAATTAAAAGAATGCGTACTTAGATTTGCTGAGGAAGTTAGCTAAGCTTGCAATATGGAGTACTTCATGAGTAGAAGATCCAGGTGGGAAGCAGAGTGGCTCGGTAACACATATAGGGAGACAGAAGCACAGTGTAAGGACAATCATACAGAAAACAACGACAGGAGCCATTGATGCCATATTTTCTTTTTTTAAAATAAAAATCCTGCCTAGGTTTGATAACAATTTCACATTGATATTTTATGTACCCTGACATAGATATAAGACTGGCTAAAATTAATCATCTCTGGGGATTAACATGTTTATATTTAATAACTTTGGGGTTATTTTTCTTGCCTTGGGGGTGAAAAAAGATTCTCAACTCACAGTATACTTTAGTACTTGCCACATGAATGCAGTTATAGAAGTCTACATATGTACTGAAGTGGCCTGGTTTGCACATGGCTGCGGTTCAGGAAACATCATGCTTAGAAGGCTGTGTAGTCAGAAGGGCCAACCAATTACAGTGTGATCTGAACCCATGATTTATTAGTCTTTTTAGTTATCTAGTTTCCCTTTATTTGATCTGTGTATTTCTTAGTTCTAAATATTATGCTAGCATGGATTGGTCTACTGTAGAAATTACTTTTTCAACCTTTGCTTGTAGTATAATATGAGAATAGAATGGAATAATTTGAATTGTGATTACTTACCAAAAACTCCTACAACTATTATTAAATTTCATACTGCTTTTCTACCTTGAAATGAACATTAATATGAAACTAATACAAAAAAGTACAAAAATATTTCAATATCCAGTTTAATGTTTACTGAGGGAAAAGAATAACTTTTATCTCTGAAAACAGGTTTCTTCATCTAAACAAATGTCTAGAATAAGATTAAGAAAAACCTGCTTGGATTTCTCACAGCATCCCCATACTGCAATTTCCTTTTACACAATGACTTTTATGCAAATGTATACTACACCATCTCCTACGAGCTGTCACCATCACACAGTGACACCGGTGACTAAAATGCTACATATCTGGTTTATTGGATTTTAAATTGCAAAGTTGGACTTGAGCATATAGTTATGAAAACACCAGTGGCTACTGATACCTTCAAATCATTCAGTATTTTCTACTAGTAATTACAGCAAAGGAGTAGGCAATGCCAATTATTCTGTGTTTGGTCTATATCCTATGCACACACTCCTCAATGTGCATCCTTCATTGTCTTCTATGGCCATTCTCCCTTCCCCTTGAGTTTTAGTTCTTAACCTTTCTTTATATCACAAATAATGAGAAACATTGAAAACTGTTCCTTGGGTCAGTGCTACCCTGTAAGTACCGAGGAATAAGCCTCATGTGTGTGTCATGGCTCATCACAGCGGCAGGCTGGTGCTTCAGTGCTTTTAGCTGTTGTGAAATCCAAATAGCAAAACAGCATTGAGAAACTCAGCCTCCTTTGCCTCACTCTGAGCAGAGGCAAGGAGGAAAACTCCTCATGTAGTTAAGCTTTTGACTTTGAACCAAGAAATTTGTGAACACTCCTTCATTCACAAGGAGGAGGAGGGCTGTCAGAGGGCATGGAGAGCTAAGCAGAGGCAAGCCCCTCCCAGGGCAATAGTTAAGTCAATAGGGTGGCCAGAAAAGCCAGCTTCACAAAGGCAAGAACGTTCTCCAGGGTAGTCTGGAATACTGCTCAAAGTTTCCTTGATTGTCCCAACTCTCATGTATAATGCTAGGTAGCTATCATTACAACTTTCCACTGGACTTGTCAGAAAATGTCAGAGTTCATTACAGAAGCAGAGCAAATTAGAATGCATTTTTAAGATGAAGGCTGAGAGAAAGTGAAGGGGGCCCTTCAGCTACTCCTCAGGTGCTTAATTAGTTTCTGACATCACACAAACATTTAGTAAGGACCCAGCATGTGAAAACCAAACTTTTAAGAGACTATAAAAGCATGAAATTTTAAAAATTATAGTTTAGCCTCGTACATTGACGACCTTAAAACCACGGTTACATGTTTACATATGTATATCTATGGTTATTAACTTGCAAGACCAATTTTAACTGTCTGCACACTTAGCATTTATTAGCTTCACTTTAAATATGCATTCAGACATTAAAAGAGAAGATTAAAGATAATGAATTTTTTTTTTCTTTTCTATTTCCTTTTCCTTGACCAATTTGCTTTCATTGTTACAGTTTTTGGAGAAAAAAAAAGTCAAGATAAGATCGTTTTAGAACTTCAGAGAACTTCACTGAAAAAAATGAGGAAGATTTTTAAACAATGACAGAATTGGTTTTTAGAAAAAAAATTCCTAGGGAAGTAACAGTGCCAAAAGTGAACAGAGTTCTGTTTGTTTCCCTAGTCATCTTTAGAAATCAACATAATGGTATTTTTTCCAGACATTGTTAGCAATATACATAACATTTATTTATTTCCCATATGGAAAGACCATCAACACATTCTGTCTCTGGGTTCCTTGCCAAAGTACTGTAGCCCACAAGCCATCTACCTTAAACATAAAGGTAGAGGTATTGTTCTGATTATCTAAAATAAATAACTTTTTTACTACCTTGCATCTAATGATAAATCGGCCTAAACCTGCCAAATGCATTAAAACAGCATCTGTAATACAGATTTTCATAAAATTGATCAGTTTAAAGGTAAGCAGCTCTAGAAATGATGCTTTTATGCTAACCTTTAACCTTTAACCTTTACCTCCTTAAACGGAGTAAAAGGCACGTAGTTCTTTTCGGTGATGCTTCTTCAACTTGACAGCACAATGAGTAGAGTGTTTTATTCAAATTGAACTGACATGTCACCACATTTAGAGCATTATGAATCAATATGTTGTCAATAATGAGCCAAGCTCTTTTCTTGCAGCTCTGTATCTGTCTTACAAATGCAGCTTGCTACTTTCCTCTAGTGTCTAAATAATTCTCAATGTGCAATGGAGCAAATTAAATTCTTAATAAAAACAAATTTCATAGAGAAGATTATTGTCTAGTCATTAACTATGAGACTATTTTAAGTCTAACTTTAATATTTAAGCCACATGATAAACTATGATTCTTTTTCAGGCCCGAGCCAATTTGTTAGGTTCTCATATAAAAGCAATTAATGTTACTTATGAATCAATTTTTTTTTTTCTGAAACAAGCGAGCCAAGCTAGTGTCCTCGTCACTGTCCCTGGCATACTCTGGATCTGAATCAAGCAGATCCTGAGTTGAGTTTGGAGATATTATGTGTAATACACAACTACTCAGGTTTAGTTTTTCTATTCTAGAATTATTTAAAAAGAGATGAATTGTCAAATAACAGGTTTCAGGTTTCAGTACTTAAGTATTTTTGGTGTTCTTTGAATTTACTGTGACTTTTCATAGTAACTTTTGTCTGCTGTCAATATTAAATTGTCAATATTAAATATTAACATTAAAGCACTATATTAGGTATACTTGGTTAATTAAAGGATAAGCAATCAAAGGGTACATTGTATGTTTTATAGGATCTTTAAGATAGGTATTCATCTTCTGCTTGTGGGAGCTAATGTGCTTTGGCATTACAGTTGTCTTTAGAATCAAGTGTTTATCATAATGGGTCTTTATCAATTTGATGTCACTGCCCATCTGTACCTCTAAGGGAACATTGAGACAAACCCTAGAACTTTGTAAATGGCCCTGCAGGAGTAAGGTGGCCAACACATGCTTATAGAAAGAACTGCATGAATTTATACACACACACACACACACACACACACACACACACACACACACACACACCCCTATACATACATGAAGAATTGTCAAACAGTTTTATTAAATAACCTATTCTAAGAAAATAAACAACACACTCTCCCTTTCACTAGGTTTCTGCCTGAGAATAATAAAATAGAAAATCTATACATTTATATCTCTTATGCACAACATGTTAATTTAAAGTGTTAGAGGAACAGAATGAATATAAACATAGTCCATGAATATTCTATATAGCTCCCAGGGTCTAAATCTATTATTTGTACACATTTAATGTTTGGGTTTTTTCTCCTAGGTATTTTAAAACTTTTAATAGGTCAGATATCAACAGAAAAAAAAAGTAGGCAATTGAACAGTTGTCAACTGTTGCTGCAAAACCCATGAATTATAATACAATTAATCCTTTATATTGTTTTCAACAGACCTGAGGTAGAAGTACTCCATCTTACATTAGGGCCTGCACTCCCCCACAAACAGAGCAGCCCAAATCTAATGCTTTCATTATCGATCCACCCAGTGCCAATATAGCAGGAACAAGGTTACAAATTCTCGCATCAAGACTGTAGGGTTTTGTGCATAGTACATCTATCTAAAATTTAAACGGGAACAACTGAAGTTCACAACCCAAGTCCAATCCAAATAAATAATTCCTGAGCCTAACCCACATGGCCACATCTTCTATTGTAGTTGTGCTTGCAATTTTAAATATGACTAGAAAAGTTATAGGTACTATAATTGTTGGTTGACTCCTGATAGTATAGTTATCACTGATTTCTAGTAGAAATCAATAGATAACACTTGCAAAATGGATTTTGTAATCATATTTAGAGCTTGTTACAATAACTAATGGTTTGTAATATTTTCTGAATTTAATATCCTCTAGACAAAAGAAGTTTTTTTTTTAGTAAGTAACCAAGTTATTCATCATAGAAATGAATGTGCTACACTTGTACAGGAACCAAGAGCATCAAGACAATCCAGTGAACTAACTATAAAAAATAAATTCATCAGACATTAGGGTTATTAGAAAATATCAAGACAAGTTGTGCAATACATGTTGTTCATTACTTTCAAGTATGAATAATATCTGCATGGTTTTTCTCAGTAAAGATAAAAGAGCACTTGTCATCTTAAGTGCATATTTATGTAGGCTACACCCTTTGGGGAGGAGAGAAAACATTACCAGTTGGGAAAATAGTCATGCAAAAGAACAGCAAAGTTTTCTTGAAGAGACTTCCAACTGATGCTAAGCAAGAGTGTGTTTATTCTATGTCACCAAGAGTACACAGACACAAATGTTCTGTTTGGGTCATTCTTGTTTATTACCAAATAAATGATACATTAACAGCATAGGTCATGCCTGTGTCCTCTGTTCCTTGCACCCATTAACACTTAGTGGTATTTTTTGTTTTGTAAAAACAATAAATAAAACATAACCTTAAAGTAGCATTTTCCTAATAACATCCAGAAGATTTTTTTTGTTGTTGTAGGAAGCTAGTGGAACAATTTATGACTCTGAGAGAGGTGGAAAAGGGGCAAGGAGCAAGTCCCTAGTTCCCATCGGCATGTATTTCATATACCTTTGTGTATGGCAATAGAAACTGTGCATCTTAATCCTTGCACCTGCCCTCCCATCTACATTCTCCAAACTCTGAAAGGGTTAAAGCCCTTCTCTACTCTGTGCCAATGAAAATGGATGGCATGGCTTACCTTGTAGAGTTTCAGGGCTGCCTCGTGCCTGTGATTGGTAGTATGCAGACGTAATTTATCCACACTGTTGGTGTAGTAGTCACAGGCATTACACTTTAGGTGAACGGGGTTGCCAATGGCAATGCACTTCAGCCTCCACTCATTGCTTTTGCCCCCTTCCTTGATGTGGGCCACCAGCTGGTACTTCTGCATATGCTTATCAGTCTTGCAGTGGAGCTGGAAGTTGGCTTTGAGCTGTGTGTTGTAGTTGCAGAGCTTGCACTGGTAGATATCTCCAATTACAGCTCTCCATTCCTCTTCAGGGAGAGAGCGCTCGCTGTTCACATGCACACTTAGAGCCTCCAGGCTGTCAGAGGTGAATTTGTTGCAAACAGCACACTGGAATAGCTTCAGTGCTGGGTCACTGATATAAGGTGACAGCTCTCCTGCAGTAAGGAGGGACAGGTCATCACCCATTAGCTGACCACTGGCAAGCCGGATTTCAGGCGGCAGCTCATTATTTACTACAGGGGGAAAATTAAAAGGAAAAATAGAGACTAGAAAACACAGCACACATGAAAGAATGTTAAAAAAAAAAAAAAAAAAAAAAAGGTCTTGACAAGGAATGTGCTTTCTTTAGAGCTTAAACTATAAAAAGCTGTAATAGGATTGGATCAGGGTCAATTACAATCTTCCCTTTTAACTTCTAAATTCCCTCATCAGATAACTTTAATTACTCCTACTGGGCATGATGTCATCCTGAAATTTGTATTTTCCCGTACAAGAAAGTTGATGAATACTATAACAAAACAGTCACATGTTTGTGATTTAAGAGCCTAGATAGACTTACATGAACACTAATTGTTATTTCTCAATTTGTCTTACAGCTTGATAGGATTTGCCTGGTTCTGCACTTGTTACCTATAATATACTCCCAAATACCTGGCTAAGGTAATGGGATTGTTGTAGGATTAATTATGAGCAATTACAGCCACTCAAATATTTTTGAAAATATTTAAATAAAATCATGATGGTTTATATTTGATGTCTTGGGGCCTAATCACCCAAGTAAACCTGCAAATTCTGTCAAATGTATGGCTAATGATGGTAAACAAGGTATGTAAATTAGCATTTTTAATGGACCTATCAAGTGTGGACAAAATTTCTTGTATGCTGGCACTAATTTCTCAACTCTTTACTCTCTAGATTTAACTTAGCTTTAAAGTAATGTGCCCGTTTGCAGTTTGCCTATGCAGTTTAAGAGAAAGCCCTTTCTAGCGAACAGCCCGTTTGTCAGTGCTCTCCTACAAGAGATCAAGTGAAAACATGATTCAAAACGGACAATAGTACAAAACAGAAAGTACTAACCAAGTCCTGGTGCCAGAGCCGCTGCTGTGGCTGAGTCGAGCTGGAAAGGGTTAATCAGGAGCTGAGACTCTGCAGGATTTTCCAGCTTCATTCCAGTCAGGCCTATGTTCTGAGCCAGGTAGTACTGGTAGAGCTCAGCCTCAGCCGGGGCGAGGCCCAGGTGCAGATTCTGCTGAATCTGTTTCATGTTCTGCTGTAGAAGCATCATGTTGTGCATATGCTTCTCACTGGTCATGTGAATCCGGAGGTTTCTCGCCACGTTGGTTTCATAGTCACAAACTTCACACCGCCAGGTGGGTTTCTGTTTGGGTTTGGATGGGGAGGGTGTTCCACAGCCACCGAGGCTAGTGTTGGGGGCTGGGGCAGAGTGGCCAAACACCTGCTCGCCATTGCCATTTTGAAGATTCTGAACATTGTTCAGGTGCTTGTCCGACTGCATATGAATACTGAGGTTGCCTTTGGTAGTGGTAGAGTAGTTACAAACCTCACAACGGAAGGGTTTATAGCCACACGTGTAGCTCTCTCCCCGGGCAAGCCTGGGATGAGGTTGTCCAGTCTTACAGTAAACGCAAGAGCCACCTGGCTCCGGATGCTTCTCCTTCATATGGGCCTCCAGAGTCTGCTGATATTTGTAGTGCCAGTTACATTTGGGACATTTCAGGGTTTTACATGAGTTCCTTGAGTGCATCATCGTCATGTGACCACCAAGAGACCTTGAGGACCCCAAAACCGTGTCACATTTTGGGCACTCAATGCCATTGCCTGGGGAACCATCTCCTCCAGGACCTGGTGTACCAGGTGTGCTCGGGGTGAAGCCATGCTGGTGTGTTGTTGAACTGTCCTCTTCTCCCCGGGTCGTTTCACTAGGAGGAGCAGCTGTGGTGCCATCTCTACTAATACCTCCGTCTGCAAAGTCCTTGCCACCAATGCTATAGCTATTATTAACATTGCCACTGCTTCTTCCAGCAGCGGCAGCCTTTTTTTTCTTCTCAGTGTCATCAGCAATAGTCCCCGAGGAGGACGAGGTACCTTTTTCAATAAATTTTAGCACACTGGATGATAAAGGAGAACTGCTTTGGTTTAAGAGAGGGAAATCTTTATTACCAATACTATCTGTGAGTTCGCCTAATACTTCCTCGTCATCGAGTTCATTGGAATATGCATCCTCTTCATCCTCATCTCCCGGTTCAGTGGGTTCACTTTTGACAGGGCACCCCCCATTCGGGTGTAAGACGGTAGTTTCTTTTGGCCTTTCACAGTTGTTCTCTTGGTCTTTGCTCTCTGACATCTTGCCAGACTCAGATGATAAGTGGCTGAGGGAGACAGAGGTAATTGGGGTGTTCACTACTAAACTAGACAGCCCCCCCAGGTTCACTTCAGCCTTTGGCATGTGGGTGATCCCCAGCGGCTGTTCTGCTGGGCTGGAAGGGCTAGCGCTTCCCTTCAAGAAGGCAAAGCCCGCCTGCAAAGAGTCACCGTTTTCAACATGAAAAGCGCTCCATAAACCGCGGAAGGTTGGATCAGGTCCTATGAGGTTTGTAGTAGAAAAATTGGGATAAACAGAAGTGGATTTTTTTGGTTCCAGAAAGCTTATAAGAGGTTCTTTGTCTTTGCCAATCCCCTGTATTATGGCGGAGATGCATTTATTACTGAGGAGCCTCTGCTCCTCATCATTGAGAGTCATCCGATGATCATGTACAGCATGGGTTACAAATGACCTGATATAGCCAAAAGACAATTTGCACAAGAAACACATTAAAACAGGTTTCCTCTTCCCATCACTAACACAACCATCGAATTTGGACAAGTCCACATTGTTAGGGACATCTTTGGACACACAGGAGTTTTTGGCTGAGCCATCACTGGTTAGATAGTCTTTCTCTCTCTTGTGTCGGAGATCATAGACACGGAAACTGTGCAACACAGGACCTACTCCTGCTAATGCTGAGGTATTTGGGAAAGCCGGATCGGCTGTAAATGGTTTCCCGAGGGATGAAGCGATATGAAAAGTGTTGATGATCTGTGGGTAGAATGACACAGGGGCCGAAGAAGACTGATCACTCTTCTCTCCAGCAGATGCCAGGGAGTCCAGAAACATTGCTGTTGAAAAGAGTTTGCTGTTTGCCCCAGTCTGTGCATTCTGTCCACTTTCTTTGGAGTCCTCAATTATATAAGCTGATCCATCAGGCTGGTAAACTATCTCCCCTGTTAAGTTTTCCACATCACTGTCCTCTAACTCGCTGGTCTCGCTCTCATCATCCTTCAGAACAGGAAGGCGGGCATTAGGACAGTGGTGTTCCATATATTTCTGTAAACTGGGAAAAGAAGTGGCACATTCGTTGCAGGGTATCTCCTTTGCTGAGGTGACCTGAGTGGCAGCTGCATTCTCAATGCTGAAACCCAGCAAGACTTCACTTTTGTGCTCCTCCGTTTTCAGGTTGTCATGGGAGGAGCTGTTTTCCCTGTCAGCCTCTATCCCTGCAACTTTCTCTGGCACCTCATTATCAAGTTGTGTCATTCCACATAGCTTTGATGTGCTCTGCCCATTTTCCTGCCTTGAGATAGGAGGAGAGTCACAGGTTTCCATGGCAATTGCTACATGGGGATCTCATTTCATCCAGCCTGTCAGGGACCTGGATAAAAAATAAGGTGAGAGAAGCCATTTTTATTAAATAATGACACAGCTCACTAATAGCCCATCACTAATTCACAGCTCCTGTAAACTTGACTATCTAAAAAGTTGAGGGGGAAACGTAAAACCATCATACCTATCTATTACAGGCAGACTTTATGCAAATGTAACAAATTAATGTAGATAGCTATCACAGGCCATCTAAATTGCTTAGATGTTTTTGAAACCACTCTCAGTATAGACATGAAACCCAAATTTTGTCACAGAAATCCTGGTATTTTTTCATTGTGTTTTTTGAAAAGGGCATGCACCAGATGTATAGACCTTTAAATCCAGACTATTCTAGTAGAATATAAAGAACTTTCATACGAAACAATAATAATAGATAGACAGTACAAATGATCATTGTTGTTTGTTTTTTTTTTTGTTGTTGTTGTTGTTCATTTGTTTGATTGTTTTTTTATTTTCCTTTTCTCTATTAGGCAGTAACCAGAGAGGGGAGGTGGGCATGAGAGAGAAACTAACAAATAGAAGAATCTTAATATGAGAAATACTGAAGTCTCAGGCTGGGCAGGCCAGACACGTCTCTGGTTTTCATTTGGCCAGTAAATCAGCTTATTCCGAATCTTCCCTGTGCAAAAGGGTCTCAGCAGGAACCTGGCTGGCCCTGGCTAAGCACCAATCGCAATGCTTCCCCACACTTCAGGCACCTAAATGGGCAACAGAACAGATATTAATATTTACTGCAGCCAGTCCAATCATCCTAGGGGACAACCACATTCTCTCATTTTGTTTTTAACTGCAATGTGTAATGAATACCATTTCAAATACCATTTGATGGTATCAGTCCTGGTGAGTTGTATCCTTAGTGACTCACCATCTCCCCTGGCTTAGTGAATCTTATACAAGCACTCTAGATGAAAATCCTTCAATATTTTTTAAAACTTAGGTCATATACTTCATTTGTTTCAGAAAAGAGTCACACAATCAAACCCTGATCTATTCTAATGTAAAGGAAAAACACCAAGAGAAAGTTAAGCATGTACAAGTTAAATGTGTGTTCCTCTATGTGTGTGTGCATGCATGGCATATGGGTGTGCTCATATGCAAACTCCAGACTCTATTAGTGAAGTCTGATTTCAGCTGAGCCTCTCTTAGACCCTGCAGTGCAGATCCCTGTACACAACCACTGAATGATGTGAAACTTTGGTGTTCATTCTCAACCTATGACGTAGACCCTGTCTTGTTTTTATGAAACGGGTAAGCAAACGTCTCTCAAATTTTAGAATTGAAGGGACCCATAACTTCAAGGCTAACAGACCCTTATTTTAAAAGAATCCATGTTTTTACATACTGTGACAGTTTAAGAAAGGGAAAAAAAACCTGGGTATTCTACATTACATTGCAAATTACAGCTGTTATAGATATTCTGAATCTCTGCCCGACAATTCACCCACCCCTGCATGCTGATACAGCATTCACAGTGTCTAAGAGCTATGAAGAAAAGAAAAGGTTGGCTTCACAAATATTATGGTGTATCTTAGTAAACTTAACTTAGTAATCTTAACTTTTAAGAAATTTGTTTAAAAGGTAGATGTCATTGAAGATCACAGTCATGTTAAATATTAAGACCATGTCAGTAATGCCCTTACTTTAACCAAATCTAATTTTGTTTGCCAAATCAGAGAGGAAATGATCAATTTATAATATACCAAAAGATCATCATAGATTGTTGACAAAATCAAAATTCGTTTTTGGTATCAGAAACAGTTAAAATGATATTCTAATTGCCTATGGGGCAAACAACACCAAGCTAAGTGTGTAATTTTAATCATGAATGAGCTGAAGGTTAATTATCTTCATGGAATGCATGGGGGCTTTAAAAATCTCTGAAATAATTTGATCAAAATAAGCATAAAAAGCTAATAATTTTCTTAGTCCACAAACATTAATGTTTACTTTTGCATGTGCTGATTCTGCATAATGTATACATTTGAAAGACAGACAAAAGGCCTAAAATACAATACATTGCTAAACTGACCTGAAATACAGGTGAAAGAGAGGCAGAGGCTAGATATTTGGGGTGAAAACAATGATACTATTTAATTAATAGATTAAACAGGAAGTTCTAGGAACCTGGATCATACTTTCTGTCAATGATCAGACTCAGTTTATACATATATCTAATGTGAGACTGATGGTCTGTACTACAGAGAGTAAGACAATCTATGAAGCATACATCAGACTTACAAATTTCTGAGTAATAATAGTTTATTATATTGATAATAAAATTATTATTACTGTCACTTTTATTTTATCCTTACCCTAGTTTTTACCTCACAATAAAGCATATGCTAGAATTATTATATAGGTTCTGAATGTACATCAAATGTACCTCACAGAAGTTATATGGAAGGTACAGTCCAACATCAGGGCTTGATGACACATGAGTGCTACAGTATTTCTATAGTATTTACTAGCTCTAAAGTATTTCATTTCAGTATTTCTCTACATAGCATAGATTCAATTATTTTCATTTTATATTAAAAGAGGCAGAAGTAAAAATTATGGAAACTAAGTTAAAGTAATTCATATCAGAAATTTGTACAAAACTTTTATGTAATTTTACATCAAAGTGCCTACTGACTTTATCTCAATAAGACACACATCATCAGAAACCAGGTCAAACATGTAAGTCTTCTATACAATTACAATTACATTTCACTCTAAAACCTCCAACAAGAAAACTATCTAAAATGGCATAGATAGCAACACATTACCTAATTTTAATATTTTTACGTAGCTATTGACTTTAACCATAGTAATGTTTGGCAGTGTATTCTGATGGAACCCTTTCATCTGTGTGGTTAAAAAGATACTCAAATTAGTATTTTCCATGGTACTAAAATATGATGCCAAGTGATTCATTCTCATCATTGCCAAATGAAGTTTTTCTTTTACTGATAGGACTCCATGTACAAAGCTTGTACTAAGCTTTGTAAAAACACCAGTATGAAGACTAACTTCAACCACAGAACCATTTCCAAATGAATTTATAACACATTGATTCACTATAAAATTTGTTTCACCATCAAAGCTGGCTTCTATTTAATCGTTAGCAATTTTGTGTGTCTACTGCCAAATATCCCATTTTAAAAAATTACAAAAGTCTTCAGGAAATTCCTTAGAGAAACCTGTTCTAACTTTTATGCTAAATTCAGAGCAATACATACCTGCTGGTCTGCTTAGAGTACGTGTACAAATTTTTTGGTATTCTCGGGAATTTGCAAGATCAGTGACTTTGATCCTGTCAAATCGCTTTTCAGAAGCAGCAGAAAATATGCAGAAAAGACCCCCTCTCCCCCCTCTTGGCTTCTGCTCTGCTTTCGTCTGCAGTCACTGCTGCCTAAACTCTGCTCTGCTAAATGCCAAACCCACCTAAGAGGAGCCCTTCTAATAAAGGGGGGGGTGTGTTTCTGCACAATAGGAAAATGTCTTTGTAGTCAGCACTCAGAGGTCCCATTAGAACCCAAAACCAGAGGCCAGTTTTGCCTCTGCTTTTTAATTGAGGCTGCCCCAGCCCTCTTCTATGGTCCAGTGAGACAGTGTTTGTGAAATGATAAAAAAGAACGCGATCTGATCAAGAGGACAGAATAATGGGGAAAGAATGCTAGGTTAGCCACTCTGCTGAGTGCTGGGAAAGGAGACCGGGCACTCCCTCCTCCATTGTTTTTATTCTCCTCTGCCCTCTGCTCTTTGCTAAAACTCTGGGTCTTTATTTACTCTATCTGAAATAAGTTAAAAGTTGTCTGCTTATAAGTGAATTTCGTAAAAACTTTACAAAAAAAGAAAGAAAGAAAGAAAGAAAGAAAGAAAGAAAGGAGAAAAAGAAGAGAAAGAAAGAAAATAAATAAAAATTCTTGAATTATATCAAGTTTCCAAAAGGTCATCACTGTCTCTGCTGTGGCCTTTTCCCCATTCCAAATCCTCTATCAATATGTCATAGTGAGTTAGGCAAAGACAAAAGAGAGGCGCAGTGTGAAAACGGCACATATATCTAATCCTGACAAAGCAGTGAATAGGCCTTCACAAGTGTAATTATACTTGTTTATTTGTTGCCACGTACAGAGAACTGATGAAAAAATCCATCAAAGTGGTATTATGCAGACACCAAGAGCTTCTTTTCTTTGCTTGCTAATGCCACATTGAGGCTTAAATTCCTTATTGTTGAATTCAGAAGAAAGAAGAAAGATTTTTGGCTGGATTTTTTTTTTTTTTTTCATCAGTTGCTGACAGATCTTTTGTGTGCTGGGCTGTATTAGTTCACACTGCTACCTCATTTTTATCCGTGCTGGAATTCATAATTACAAACTACTGTATTGGAACTTGAACAGGGTGTGGTTCACTGACCACAGGAAGGACGTAGTCCTTTGCTCATAGCCTCATTTTGATATATCAAGACACAGGTGACATACCAGGATGGCAGCCCTAAATCTATCAGAAGACACATTTGACCTCAAGCCTTGAAGATGCTTCCCTTCAAGGGAATTTACTACAACTTGTTTATTTTAATCAGTCATGTCGTATCTCTTAGAAAAAGTGCATAATTTTCAGTATTAAAAATGTTATCAATGAGGACGGCAAAAGATTGAAAATACTAAGTAAAAAGGTTTCAAACTCAACTATTAAGGGCCATTATGTTCCAGCAGACACTAAATCAAGGAACTTAACAAAAGCACATTTTTAGAGGTGGGATGGGGAATTCAAGTTAGCTTTCATTTTTCCTTCCAGGACAGAAATATATCAAAGTAAAGGCAATCTCCATAGTTAATGTTTGTGAGCTTTACAATTTAAAACAGAAAAGCTGTAATTTTTCTTTGCTGGCAATCTGGAAACACTCTGGAGTTAATTACAGCTGATTCGGAGTGAACCACACAAACAAAGACCAGTCTATGTCCAGACAATTATACTGCATTAACCAGCTTAGAGCTTCCTGCTGATGTTCCAGGGCTCTTCTGTTATACCCTTCTACCTTCCCAGCACGAGAGAGAATGCTTCTGCAAGAAGGAATTAATGAAGCGAACTGCAAAAGAATGTGTGACGACCTCTCCTGACACGGCAAAAACTTTCCACCCATGTCATGACAAAGGGGAGAAGGTAATTAAGTTTGAATAGAAGGATGTAACCAAATATATTCAGCATTTAGAACAAGCACATTTTTAAGAAGGGAAAGTTTAGAAAGGCAAGTATGTCTATGTGAGTCAACTAAGTCTTTTCCCCTTGATTCCCTCTCATTTTTCTCATTAAAATCTAAGTTAGCGATTCAAGGCAGATTGGTTTCCCTCTCTATAAATAGTACCCTCGTGCTTGAAGCATCATCTTCTTCATCTTTGATTTTTTCCCTTCCCTTCTTTCCTAGTCTCCTTTCTCCTTCTCTCTTAGATCACTAAATCTACATGGAAGTTATATGACAATTATATAGCATTAAACATATGTGCTGTGGAGCTAATGAGGAGAGGCATACTTTTCCACTAAGTCCAACAGTTCTTAATTAGATTACTTGTGAGAAATGGGAATTTTACTCTGTTTTCTTTACAACTTTAATCAAACTCCAGTTACTTTGCTTACAGAGGAATCAATAGTCTCTCTTTAACCAAATTATGCTATTATATGACTCATTTTATTTGTTTGCTTCAGGAAAATTTCATAATCAGTAGGCAAGATGGATCCAACACTAGTTACCTCTGGAAACAAACTGGGTAATTTCTACCAATTGAGTTGATTTCTAATTTTCTTATTCATTCTAAATGAAAATGAATAGTTTGCACTGGTGTGAGGCAAGGACAAAGACTGCAGTTATGTTCTGTGCCTTTTTCTGTTTTTCTCGTTGATACTGCTTTGTTACTATTCCAGCTACACTCAGTCTCTATGTGATTGCTTCATCACAGGGTAAGTATTACAGCTAAAATATTACTAGAAAGCTGTTGTTTGCCAATATTCAGACTAGACTTTTTTCATCATCTAAAGAGAATAAAAGTATCAAATGATGGCAGTGACCCAATCATACTTATGTGTCCATCACCATCCTCTTTCGTTCTTGTCACAAAGTAAGGTTAGCCTCATATGATCTTCTGGATATCTCTTCCCCAGATAATAAGTAAGTCTAAAACTCAGCGGGGGCATGCATTAAAATATATTCAAATATATTCCCTGGAAGTTCTTCAAGATTTTGTAAATCACTTTAAAATTCAAGGCATCATAAGGACCAATAAGTCTTCCTTTTCCGGTCCCTTCTGGATGCTCCTATCATATTTGAAAGTTCAAGTGCATAACACTTAAGTATGAAGCTATAACATGCAATCCTTTCAGCTTCTTGGGGGAAACATGTACTCTTCAATCATGTCTTGGAAATGTAAAAATCAAAGTTGGCATGTCTTTCCTGTACCTATATTGTCCAACTTTAAAATGTGATTGACTAACAACTCTCATTTAAACAATCTGAATATCTAGATGGTACCAATGCTAATAATCACAGGAATATTTAAAGTTAATCCTAATTGACACATGTAATGTATTTTTGAATACGAAACATTTGGTATCAAGAGATTTACTGCCTTAGCTACAATCATCACACACATTATCACTCATGGTAAGATTACAATATGTTCTAATGCATGTCTGTGATTCTCTTCCTTTCACATGTGTGATCACAAACACAGTATGGTAAGAATATGTTCCAAGGCAAGGTCTGTGACCTTCTTTATCCAGTCACATAAAGAAAACACAGAGGTACTAACAATTGAGTATTTAAAGGGTAAAATAATTTTATGACTATTTATGTTCCACTTTTCCCATCAACATAACAATAACTACATTAGTGTTAAATATATTAGAAAGTCATTTCTTACAGGCTACACCTACTATAATTACTTTTCTAAAACTAATCACAAGTCAAGTACTCCAGTAACCATTCCTATTCCCTAAGCTATGACTTTAATGTTTTTACATGATTTCACATAGTTTGAACAAAGAAAGTCACATGTCTAATTTTTTAAATCACTACCAAGTGGCTCTATATACTATTCTTAGAGTTTACCAAATGTATCTGTTTTTATATGCCATGTAAATATTTTAAATTACTTTATATTAAAAAAAATATTCAGACTAACATAATAGGAAACATAAATGGAATGCTCAGTGTTCTTCCGGATGAGAACTTGGCAAATTTATGTTTGATCACTAGGAATAGTTGGTTAGTTTATTTCTATTAGGAAGACTCTTTTGTCTGTGATCTCAATCGCTTTCTCCATCTCTCCCTCTTTCTTTCCCCTAAAAGTTAATTTGACTGATGCCCATCAGTGAAGTGAGCAATTCAGTAATTAACTTTTGTGTTTTAAATCTATGAAATTTAATTAGATTTCATTATAAACAAACAAATGTCAACCATAATTATAAGCTCCTTCGTTTACCCACATATTATCCCTTTTCAAACAAACTTGATGTCAGACAAATTAAAATCAAGCAACCAGCAATTTTGAGTTGAATTTTACATGATCTGCTGGTAACCTGATTACTTTAACTTCAATATCATTACAGGAAAAGTATTTCAGGAAAAATAATTACAAGAATTCCAACAGGAGACAAGCTTAATGATATTGATTCAAAAGATGCATGTTCCCAGGACCATGTTGCAGAAATAATGTTATCTCAAATCTATAGTTTCTATTAAAATAAAATTGTCCCACATAAAAAGAAGCAATTTAAGATTAGTGTCCGAAGAACTAGAGATATAAAACTAACTAAATACTTTTCTGGCCCCAATTACTTTATACTTTTAGTAGAAAAGTATTAGCATGGCACAACTACAAGACATAAGGTTTGCAGGTTTATTTACTGACTGGTGTATCTATTAGGACTAAGGACAAGTGAAGCTGTCAGGACATAATGAAGGTAAATGATTAGTTAGCACCAAGCCTGAACTCTTCTTCAATGCAATAAGAGTTAATTAAAGTTTACCATTAAACATCAACCAAAGCAGAATGTTGATCAGGTTTCAGCATTAAGTGCAAACAGACAATAGTTGGCAGCAATTAGTGAGGCTATCAAATGACATGCAATGATAATTATACATTTAAAACAGCTAAAGAGCCAGAAGAGAAGGTAATCAGCCTCCGTGAAGACAAATAGTCGAAGGGCAGGAAACAGGTATCCGATTATTTCACTTTAGCACTGTAAATCAATAGAATGAAACAAGAAGGGGTTGTCTAGATACATTAACTGAAAGAGAACAGTTAGGTGGATCCAAAATGGAATAAACCTGCTAATATTGGCCTATCAAAGATAAGAACTCAGGTAGGGAAAGGAAATCTGTTACTTTCCAATTAATGTTTCAGAATGAAGTCTGTATAAAGAGAGTTTAGCATCTTGGTTTTGTGTGTAAGTTCAACAATGTAACAAGTACGCCATTGCCAGAATTGTTATTGAAATTAAGTACTAACGTTCACTGTTATGTGAAAAGCATTTCAAACCTGAATGTTACCTCTGTGGATGCAAATATTGTTTCTCTACATAGGTTTTATAAAGAAGCAAAAATTGAAACTTTTTTAATGCAGCTAAATTTTTGTCCAGATATCGGGCATATATATTCATGTTCAGTATATGTACACATGTTTAGCATATAACAAGCAAATTTTACAATTAATACTATCTCAAGCCTGTAGCTTCAGTTTGGCTTAAATCATTAATCCCCCACACAACATATACCTTGGAAATTCCATAGTTTCCCAGCTGCAGTCTAAAATGCATATTGAGAACTGTGTCCATTATTATGTTTCCTCCCCCATTTCGCCAACTCATTCTGTTATCCTAAGGATTTGTACATAGTGTTGTCTAATCCAAACCTTTCCCTGGAGCTAAATCTAAGCCATTGCTGGCTCCCAGTACAAAAATGTGTCTCTGCAAAGCCCTTTTGTTCCTTCTGTGCTCGTACACTCATTGGTCTTGACATCTTCACTCCAGTCATGACAAACAAGCTGATGCCTCTGATGTGACGGCACAGCTTTATCTACAGATACATCATTAACTCTCATCACCATCCTTAATATGGCTCTTCTAGGTTCCTGCAATGTATTGTGAAAGTTTGGAGAAAGAGTGTGTGTGTGTGTGTGTGTAAATATGTGCTCGTGCATAATAAGAAACCAACTCCATTCAAGGAGAAAAGAGAAGTGAGTGTGGACTGGATTTGAAGTCGGGAAACTCTAGAGTATACTGTAAGTCACCACTAAATCTCTGGCCAGTGCACAAGAGACAGGTGACTGTCTTTTAAATGTCTTTTCTATACTCTCAAGATGAGCATCTGGAGTAGAGCATCATTTATGAAGTAATAGAAATGAAGTTCCTCAAAGAAGTATGGCTAATCAGTGGTTAGGGAAGCCCTGTTCTTCAGGCCTACTCCATGCTGATCCCAGTTTACTCCTACTCTCTTTCTGGTATGAATTCTCTGTTTACTTCAGTAGGGGGAAGGACTATCAAAACCAGTTTTATTATGACATTGTCATATTTTTCTATTAGAATTTTTTAATCATTTTCCAATTATTCAATGTGAAACTCTTTAGGCTAATTGAATGTCAAACCTTTGATTTAACATAACCACTTCCACCCCTCTAGCTACAGGCTGAGTAAGATCCAGGTGCAAGTTCTTGATGCGTACACTATAAGTACATACAGTAGGTTCTTATTCTAACTTCTTTTCTCAAATCCTCTGAGAACACACAGCCAATCTTATGCAATGCTTCACTAACATATTATAAGAAAGTAGGTTGGACTTTGAGGTAAAGTGAAGATCTCTCTTGGACCATGCAAGGAACTCTTATTCTTGTTCTTATTGGCATTTGTCCCCTGCTTAGAACAAGAACAAAGCCAAATGCTCATGTGAGCTTTATGAATAAGTTAGAAGTGAGACACTTTAAGTGCTATCCATGATTTCTTTGTTGACAGTGAATACTTGAACATTTTTCTGTGACAAAACCACTTCTAGAAAATTAGAAAGAATTCTAATGAATTTGCTCCTTGCTTCTTTTAAAGAAGGAAATGTCCCACTTCATTTTCTTACAAATGTTTACCTTTTAGACTATTTGGGTCGTATCTCTACTTGTCTGGCTTTATAAACACATCCCAGTTCATTAAGAACTATCAAAAGAGATAAGACTGGGATCCCTTCAAACCAATGTTTTGTAGTGTGCAGATCAAACCATTTAACCAACCAACCAAGCAACCAACCAGCCAACCAACCAACCATTTTAAACTAGAAACCACACACACACACACGCACACACACACACACACACACAGAGAGAGAGAGAGAGAGAGAGAGAGAGAGAGAGAGAGAGAGAGAGAGAGAGAGAGGCAAATGATTCTCATATTCAGAACACAGAAGTTTTAGACAGAAGAGTGCTAAACTACTCAATGTGAAAATGCATTGCAGGGATCATATTCTTATACCCCACACACATACACACACACACACACACACACACACACACACCCTGGATCACCTATCTACTCCGAATTATGTGCTCTTTCTCAGGAATTTCTATGGGCTCCAGTTTCCTTCTCAATTGAAAGGGGAATTGTGCCCTTCTGATGACAGCAATCTTAACATCTAAAACAAAAACTCATTTATATTGCTCTGAAAGTTTTCTCTAAGGAATTTTCCAGAAAAGAAACAACCAATTTGAATTTGTGCACATTTTTCAGCACCTTGGTGAGACACATAGCAGAATCTGTTAGTATAATAAACTGAAGATTTCTGTGCACTTTTAAGAAACATTAATAAGTCACTCAGAAGCTTGGGCACCAAGAAATTGCTAATAATCTCCCCATCAATGTGGATACAGTAGTTAAATGGATATGACCACTGCCTCCATAAAGACTGCAATTTATTTGAATATCTCTCAAGCACATACAATCCAAGGCTACTTATGTTTCTATAAAATACAAACAATAATTTTTTTTATAAATGTATATCAAAGTACAAGATTATTATGAGTTAAATTATTTTAAAAATTGTATCAAAAATAGATTTCAGTTTATAGATGGTCCAAGATATTGTATTTATGTATTTACTAACTTTCAGGCCAACTGTCATATTTGAAACTGGATAATCCTCCATTAAATAATGCATTATTGTAAAAAAAATGCAAAATTCTGTGATTTGCCCTAAGAATTAATCTAAGTGGATGCTAATAACTTATCCAAAATGTTGCCAAAGATGACTTAATGATTCTGTAGACATTTACATATATTTATACATGAAGCTGGATTTTTTTTCCTCCAGGCTTATAGGAATTTTTGTTAATAGGACATCATGGAATAGTATGACTTATATTCATTTCATGACATATCAAAATCTCGTAATAACAAATATATAGAAAAGTGTTTCCCTGGCATGTAAGACAGTTTTGGAAGCACTCTAATTTACAGACTCTCAAGCAGATTGAGTTCACTGAAAGACTGAAGCAAGCATTGTGGTCTCTTCTATTATTGTACTTAATGGATCACCAGGTCCCTAAAATTCATGTGAATTGACCAAGGTCTGAATTATTTAAAAACTGCTTCAGCCCTAATTTGCTTCATAGAGAAGTGAAAACACAGAAATGCATTAACTATCTAGGAGCTCTCATAGCTGAACCAATGGCAATGGTGGAGTGGGAACCACCTGCCAAGCTAGACACCATCCAGAGACCTGCTAAGGAACCTGCCGCCTCATCCTATCTCATCACAGCAATAGTTTGCTCTACACACATTCTTGTAGATATACTTCATCAAACACTTACCATCTTAATGTTATATTCAATCAAGAGCCTCTGTGACCACATATAGTGTCATTTCAAACTGACATATTTTATAGTTCACAAACCTTATATTGAGCAAACCTGGACACACAGAATAGGAAAACAAAGCTTCCAAAGACTTAAACACTTAGACATGGTCACAGACTAAATTAATCCAGGTAGCTTATAACTGACAAGATCTGTACCAGTCATTATGTTGCTAAGATATTAAGTAGACTCTCCTGTAAAATTTAAGTGGAAGTAAACAAACTTACTTAAAAGGACAAGGAGCCCAAAGTAAACAGAACAAAAGGGTGGGCTGGCTTGAATTATATATGTTCTTTCTGTACACTATGCTATCTTGAAAACTTCACAGCCTTGTTCTCATCTAACTTACTCACACAGAAAGGAAAGTTCCTGCTTGTTCACATCGTGTTCATGATTATTTAAAATGCATTTTAAGTCACTGAGGTCATCAGTATTTTTATGAATCATAGACTCTTTTTGGCCATTTAGAGCACCTAGACTAACCTGTTATATAATGCAGAAGTATACGTAAGAATTACCGAGCTGGGAAGCTTCCCAAATTCTGATTAGCCCCCTTCTGAAGCAGAAAGTACATTTTTCTCAGAGAAGATATCCCTATTGGACTCTGCTTACAGATTTTTCTTTGCTTCCCTTTGTAATACCCACACCCTTGATTTTCATTAATAACACAATCCCTTTCCTGAGGATACAAGAGTGAGTACACACCCATGAATGCTGAAATCCAGCTCTTCTCAACACATTTTCCTAGTATACTGGCCCTGTAGGGAACTTCTGGATTCAGTTCCAATTTTCCAAAGGATCTAGCAGAACTGAATGGACGGAAGGCTGTTTCATGACTCTAGCGTCTTTAGTGTTCTTAGAGGTCTCAATAACTAACTTGCTTTTTTCTACAGAGCTCATTTTCATCTTCTTGGAAAATAAAGGAAATTTAGCTTGTGGCAGGAAAATTTCACAGTATCTAGGGAGCAAAGCAAATCATTTAGGTATAGGACAGGTGTGTGTGTGTGTGTGTGTGTGTGTGTGTGTGTTTTCATGTGTGTGCCTGCTTGCACTCTGAGTGGGCATGTGATCAAAGATTGAGCACAAATATATTTACTAAAGCAAAACAAACAAAAAACCCCTCTGTCATTTAATGGACTCAGAAATCTTAAGTATGAATTATATCATTCCTAAATTTATGTGATTTTTTTTAAGTGCTACAAATTGAAATTTAGAGAAATAATACAGGTTTAATGAAGGTATTCTATGAGGAAAGATGAATCTATTAATATTTGGACTTCTTTGGGTTATTCTTCTGAATAGCCAAATTTTAAGATTCTCCAAAATCTTCCTGTTCAAAATTTTATTTGGTCTATATTTTAAAAATACGAACAGATTGCACACAACAGAGTGTATGTTTTGGTTCATTAATGCTATTATAGCTATGAGTTTCCTTTCTTCTTTAAAGTGAATACAACTTTATGGACAGTTAAAAATGTGAATTGACCAAAAAAGTCAATTTTTAACCCAAAAGTCAATTTTCCCTGGTTTAGTAAATATTCGTACCAAGTTTTCTGGGTTTGAAGCAAGAACAAAATGGGGCCCATAAACCTTGTTTTTAGGGCTTGTGCTAGAATATATGCCACCCAGTTACCATCATCTGAATATGACCTTGTCTCCTAGATAACCAAGCAGCAGACATAAGCATCATGTTCTCCACACATAAACATGCTAGTATCCCAGCCTCCTGTCTGACTATCCAAACTTGCTTGGACCACTAGGGCATTATATGACATATGCACTAACTACAAATCTTAATATTTGTGTATTTTTTTAAATCAGTAAAAAGTTGAAGTGGATAATTATATTAGTGACGCCTCTTGCCAAACCTGACTTTAGTGTCAAAGCTATTTTTACATGTCTTACATACAACCAAAAATTCCTCAGTGGCAAGTATTTCATTTCACTCAAAACCCGTTGGGTAGGGGAGTGGAAAGCAGCCATTCCTGACCTGAGGATTGTATGTCAAATGGGAAACCATATCATATTTCCAAGGCAGCTTGTGAACCTCTGAAATGAGGGAATTAACACAATATCAACTCCAACAAGATCGCAAGGAGCACAATCCTCATGCAAAAAAAAACAACGCAACTGAGTCCTCATTAAAAGTCCATTTTGTCTTAGCCATTAAAGACCAGGAGTGAACTAAGATCTTGGTTATGTTGCCAGGGATAAGTAAAATAAGTGCCAAGAGAAATTGTGCACTTCCAGTTCTCAAATGTGTCCATCTGTTCACATACAAACATATATTCTGCTCTGTCTGATTCTTGCAATCTTAAGAGTACTTTAGGCTTTTGCCCATTTCTTAAGACTGCAGACATCACATACGTTACTGTTAACCCATGTGAGATCCCCATCCACGGTGGCTGGAATGCTGCCAGTTACAACACATGGTGCCTGCTTAACAATGTCTTAAAATATAAATGAATTTATTTTTTAAATTAACACATTTTTCTTATGGAAATACTTTAATGAGCCCTTATTCGTGTAAAAAAATAACCTCCATGTGTATTTCTTTTTTGTTCTTTTAAGACTTTGTTTTCCAAGCATATTATAAAGTTAGTCATCAAAGTTTCTGAAACAACCCAGAATTTCTTGACAAATTTTTAAAAAGACTCCTGTAAAGAAGTTGGGTGACTTTATAACAAAGATCAAACACTTTTCCTTTACAATTCACTGTACTCAAAAGGCAAACTGCACACTTGCATTTGTAGAACACTTGTCATTTCTCAGGTTTCCATATAACCTTTGTAACAGAGCCCCAGCAACTGAACCTAAAAACTATGAGACAAATGGACATTTTGCTGGCTAGCCACAAAATGGCTAGGATGATATCTGGTGGAATCCTTCAGCTATGCTCTGGGGCAGCCTTATTTGGACCATTTGTGGTGACCCCAAATTAGAATGAGCGTCTGTAAAATATATACAGTGATATAGCATGCATGCACATAATGATTATACTGGCAATGATTTACATATATGCAAAAGATCCAGCTCTCATCTTCCAAGGAGTCTCAGCACCAAGTATTTTCATTGCACTAATTATGGGTGAAGAAACTTCATCAAGAGACATGTTTACATTATCAACTGACAACCAATTATAGCTGTAACTAGTGACAAGGAAGGACTCAACTGCAAACTTTCAAGTGAGCATACAGATTCTAGACATTTTTCAAAAGGCCTACTTAAAATCTATAAAATACACATACAAACTAATCAGACAATTGCATTCCAAGCTTTATGAATTAAAGCCTAAGAAAACAACTTTGCATTTTCATCTGCTGTCTCTTCCTATTTACAAAAGATGATAGGCCATTTAAAACACTTAACATTACCAAAAGTCAGAATATACGTCTTTACCTCTAATGAAGTGTTCTGTCAATTGAGGTAGTTATTTCTGATCAATGGGGGGGGGGGAGAGTACAATATAAGGTCAATAATTGAGTGAACTGAATATCCATGCCATATTACTGGCTCCTCTTAAAATAACTGTTTTTGCAGGCAAGTGCTGGGGATTCTTGACACTCAGTAGTCAGTACCTGGCTCTCTCGGCTGGCATGCTGCTTGAGGCCGCCTACATCAAGCTTCTGGTGATCATCTACCTGCTTGTACTATCTTTATCCATATCTTCCTCGTAAAACTCTGCAGACTTTGGAAAGTTGCTGAAATCTGAGCCACTGCTCGTTTGCTCCTGTCTTGGAAAACATAACTTTATAGAGAGCAGGACACAGAAATAAAGAAGGAGAAGTCTGCATTTTCATCTTCCTTTCATCTCCCTTTCATTCAGTCAACCATTTGGATCTCTATTCAAAAGAGCTTTTCATTATGCAAAAAAAATGCTAATCCTTTTCCGATGTCTTCACACTTGTATAAACCCCCATGCCTTCAACTGAAAAGCAATTATATCAGTTTACCTTCCTGTCAAAAACAGGATTAATATTCAAATAACAGAATATGCTTTCTTTGCCTGTCTTTTTGCTTTAGGAAACTAGTAGTTATCAGTGGAGGCATTCTTTGAACAAAACCACATTATTTTAAATATCATTCTGTTAGCCAATGGGTGGGAAAAGGAGAAGGCAAAGCAGAAGAAAAGTCCTTCAGTTACTGCAGAAACTCTTTGTTTTTGTTTTTGCTTTTAGGAAAAAGAACTGACCTTGCCTTGCAGATGCCCAAAGAGAATAAGACTCACTCTAGTCTATTAATCAGAAACAAATTATGAAAGAATGTAGCTGGACTGGTTGACACTATCCAGTCTTGGGAGACTCAGTAACAGATCAGTAATAATGGGTAATGAACACCCATGACAAATGGGGCAGAGAAACTATTTATTTGCATATGCAAATTCCCACACAAGGGAAACATGTACAAACAAGTATCATTGTAAGGTGGATTAGGCAAACAAAGATTTCTTTTTAGGACATTCTAAAGTCCAGAACATTAATCAGCACAATTAAGCCAGTCTCCATGGAGACTAATGAAATTTCACCATGGTATGAGTTAAATTAGATAGCTAGTTATGTGTTTCCACAATCCAACTTGAAATCCATTATTGTTTCAGAACAATATAACAATTGTGCCTAGCTGATCTTTGCCAGCTCAACAAGCTCCTAAGTTGACAATTTGCATATGTTAATATAATTAAGCACTAATTACATGAAACTTGTACATATTCACATGCACTTTCCCTGGGCACTTCTCAGTTTGAACCATGGCCAAGTCTTTAACCCTTAGAATGATTTTAGTGAGGGGGAAAACTGCAAAACAAAACCCCCCAAAATCCTACACTGCCTATGGGGACAGCTCCTAGACAGACATAGACAAGCTCTTCATTTATGAATACAAGGCCTAACCTGGCTTCTCCTATTTCTAGCAACAATGACAGAAAATATTCTGTGAGTATACTAGAGATCCAGGATAAGATGAAGACAGGGCTGGCAGAATAGTAGCTAAAGGCTCCTAACAAGTGTCTAATACAGAGGAGCAATCATATTCATTTCAATAAAGTGTTAAGGAAGATTCTGTACTATTGACACTGTCAAGCCTTGGGAGATAAAAATGTTTTGATAACAGTAAAAATAGCAACTAGAGAAGGAAAAAGGAAACAGCAGCAACTAGTGAGCTTTACATAAATACATTCAGAGGCAATTAAGCAATGTTAATTACTATAACAGCCGTTAATTGAATATAATTAGATATTTTAAGCCACTGAATAAAGTATAGTTAAGATTAATTTTATTGAGATTAATTGTAAATAAGGATAGATTCATTCTGTGTTTTGACAGGCATAAAAAGTAGTTCTGCAAATAGGGCAGGAGCATGGCTACCAGTCCAAAAATCATAGATTATTTTAATGTCATACCTCAGATCTTCTCCTCAATAAATACAACTTTTTAAACCCAAATAGACAGGAGTCTTTAAGAAAAAAACAAAAACAAAAACAAAAAACAGCTTGCAGAGATTAAAGAACCCTTTGTCCATTTTCATATGCATTCCTTTTAACAGACTAAATTAGGCGAGTCTGGTATACGTTTTTTAGGAAGGAACATTTCACACTGAATGGAAAAAATGTTCTATCACATATGAAATTCTTGCAGCTGTGCAGAACTTTGTCCAGATGGTTTAAGACTATAAAACAGGATCAAATGATAGGCAGTAGGCCTTCTGAAGATTTTATGATAAAGACACAGTCTTTTATTTCAACCTTCCTCTCATTTCTACTTTGTATTTTCCAATCAGTATACATATTTTCAGATGTAACTGTGTTTCTTCAAGAGAGTCCAAAGCCACAATGCTCCTGCTAGGTGTTAGAAACTAAACATACAGCAGAATGGAAGGAGACCCCATTTAGTAGAAACCAGCTAATCATTTGGTCAGAAACCTCAATGATAGCTATGAGATCAGTGCATGCAAATGACAACATTTGATTATTACTGTGAGACTCATAATTTCTAGAAGTACTTCTTAGGAAAATGTTGCTACCTGAAAGCTCTCTTCCTCCAAACACTTTCTCACAAGACTAATTTATGCATAGTGTTTTAGAAAATCAACAAGGTCCACAAGAACGCTGAACAAATCACTACTAAGAAAGGGACATCAATTGATTTTAAAATAAATCAATAAGTGATTAACATAATATTTTTAAAGCAGCAGAATGTATATATCACGCCCAAACACATATATTATATTCCCAATATATCTTAGCTCTTAATCAAATGAGGGCTTTACACTACTGACCCTGGCTCCACACTGCCTCACAACTTCTATAGGGCACCTTTAGTCATTATAACAAAACCCCTAAAATGGTCTGTGAAACAAGACTACGACAAGCCATTCTGCAGTGAAAGATTTTAAATCATACAGCCTCTTCTAATAGACTTGAGACTTATTGAGGTAGAAACCATAAAAAATGAAGAAGGGAAATTTAATCCCTGAAATATTGATTTGCACATTAATATCATATAGGCAGAGGGCAATTTGGCTTCGTGGAAATGACACATTGTCGACCCTTGGTGAAGTCAGAGCCAATCTAACTGCTGAACATGTCTGAACCTCAAGAGTTATTAAGGGCTTCCCTTCTTGCCTTTATGACTTTTCTTCAGCCTACCAATGCAATCTTAAATGTATTATCTTTAAGAAATAATTGTAAAACCTCGGGGGTTTTCCAGTTAATGGAAGGGAGACCAAACCACATCAGATTCTGAAATGCAACATTAAACCCTTGCAATCAACAAACCCACCTCAATTCTAATCCATCCAATGCAGGATCTAATATTGTTATTATAGAGAATCAGATTTCATTGTGTAAATTTAGGCTCATGGTCAGAATGGAAGCAGTAAATTCTTCAATATTAAACAGCAATTTTCTCATTCTCCTTTCTGTTGTCCCTTGCTGTTGCAGCACCTTTAAAATAATCCAACTAGCTCACAATTAATGAAGAGTTGCACTACTCCTGCCAAAAGCTGCAAAACCCTGCAATAGAGCTGAATGTGTTGCCTTGTTTTTATTAAGTTAGAAACTTTCACTTCCCAGATCAGAGCTACTGTCTCTGCAGCAGAGTGGGTGCTGCTGCTGTGACTTACATAGCCAGTTTACCTGACCTTCCTTTGTTCCTTGGGAACATTTCACTTTTCGATTTATGGTGCTACCCTCATATTTCATTGACCCTATCTCCATTGCTATAAAAAAGGAAAACACTCCAATAAGAGTTTATTTTTTAAATACACGAGCAGCCAGCTATTGAATAAACACACAGCAATGCTCTCTGCAGTTTACACCATAAATATTAAAACCATTAAAAACAACTGTTTGACCTTATGATCCGTACACTGAAGCCAGGTGCAAGAGGTTAAAACAGCTGGCTAGCCATCTTTTATTTTTTGTGTTCCTTCCTGCTGTTTGAAACCACAGCCCTTGAACAATATCAAATATTCCCTTAAGGATTTACTTTTTTATTTTATTTTTTAAAATAAGGAAAAAAATTTCTATTTATTTAATGTGCTTCTTACTGGAGAAGGAAAACTCTAAAACAGTAACAGATGAAGTGAAATAATCCCCAAATTTCCTTTCTGCTTTATTAAAGCCCATCCTTTTCAACAAATGTTATACACACCATTCTTTTTATTCTTCAGTTAGAAAAGAGAAAATAGCAGAAAGTGAAAGAAAGGAAGAAAGGAAGGAAGGAAGGAAGGAAGGAAGGAAGGAAGGAAGGAAGGAAGGAAGGAAGGAACTCTGAGCTTGCTCAGTCAGTTTTGTCAGTAAATACAAGGTAAAGCAAGTGTGGATGGCAGCAAGTGTTACATACCCGGGCTGTGTTTTTGCATTGCTCTCAATGGAAGCGATCGATGCCCTTGTCACTGTCGCGTCCCAATCGCAGCCAAGTCTCAGCCTTAATCTAAGCACCAACCGAAAAGGCAGCGGCAGCCTCAGCCTCTCCCTGACTCTTCCAAACATCCACCCAACTAAAAATATAATACTACATATGAGCTTTAACCACTCCACGTGTATAAGGATCAAGCCACTGAAAATCCAGGAGAAGAAAATTATTTAAAAAAAAAAAGAAAGAAAGAAAGAAAAAGAAAAGAGAGAAAGAAAGAAAGAAAAGGGAAAAAAAAAAAAAACGGAAAAAACCCCCTCCTGTCTCCAGTCTCTCTCCTCTCTTTCTCTCTTCCTCTCTCCTCTCTCATGTGTGTGTGTCTCTCTCTCTCCTTTTGCCATCTACATGATCCTTGATTAAACATGGAACAGAGTTAATAAAGGGTTGGGGGGGTGCTCAAGGAGAGGAAATGCAACTGTCAGAAATCACCAAGGCTAGATTTCTTGGTGAACCTGTCTCTGTCTGAGTCAGTGTCAATCCACCATCTTTGGCCACTGAACTTGTCTTTGGGTTTTTGTTTGGTGCTGGTGGGGGATGTTGTTCTGTGTGTGCTTTTTGGGGGAGGGGGAAAGTGAAGGCAAGGTTGGGGCTGGAGGTGGGGGGAGTGGGGCGAATGTGTGTTCTGTGAGTGTTGACTGTGAGTGTGTGTGTGTGTGTGTGTGTGTGCAGAGGTCGGTCTGAGTGTGTGTGTGTGTGTGTGTGTGTGTGTGTGTTGGGGGGGGTCCATGTTTGTGATCTGAACCTTTGGTACCTACAAAGAGGGTGTCTCACCGAACGGTAGCTAAAACCTCACCAGAACAGCACGGAAATGTGGAGACACAGCGGAAGGCGCCTCTGGAGCCTCATATCTGGGCTGAACCCCAGACCCAGCGCTTCAAGGAGCCCCTCGCTTGGATCACAGGTAACAAAAGAAATAACCAATGCACAGTCTTCTGGGGGAGGGGGCAAGTTGGGGAACCTTCTGGAACTTGGCCATCACTAAGGAACTTTTATACAATTATAGAAAAAAATTTATTTTATTTTTTCTGATAGAAAAGAGCAAAAAGAATGGAAAGGGAGGGAGGGAGAGAGGGAGAGAGGGAGAGGGGGAGAGAGAGGGAGGAAAAGAGAAGGGAAGGGAAGGGAAGGGAAGGGAAGGGAAGGAAAAAGAAAAGAAAAGAAAAGAAAGGAAAGGAAAGGGAAAAGGAAAAAGGAAAGGAAAAGGAAAAGGAAAAGGAAAAGAAAAGAAAAGAAAAGAAAAGAAAAGAAAAGAAAAGAAAAGAAAAGAAAAGAAAAGAAAAGAAAAGAAAAGAAAAAGAAAAAGAAAAAGAAAAGAGGTGAGACCAGGCTCATTCCAGCCCCTGTTCGCCTAGCTGATCAAATCAGGCCAGAAGGCATGCTTGGTGCCAGCTGAAGCTGAGGAGGTGAAGTTCATTTGCAGACATGGAACCCTGTAGTGTGTGTGTGTGTGTGGGGGGGGATGCATCAATTCCCACAGTCAGCCACAGCCCCTTTACACACACACACACACACACACACACACACACACACACCCTTGCCCTTTACCAAAAAAAGAAAGCAAAGGCTCTTGATCTCCAGCCGCGGATGTCCTCTTAGTGCGGCGATCAATCTCCAAACCCCGGGGCGAGCTGCCTCCACCCCTAGGTCTGCCGATCGAGGCCGGGAGATCCCGCCTCCTAACGGACCTACCAGGTCCGCGGCGCCGGTGCAGCCAAGAGGCGCCAGGGCCGGCCGCTGCCGGCCGCACTCCGCGGACCGGTGTCTACCCGCAGCCGAGCCCCGCGCTCGCCCATCCTCCTGGGCCCCGCGCCTCGCGCGCGCCAGCCCTGGCCTGCCACAGCCCCGCGCAGTGAGTGCCTTCGGGAACTTGAGAAAGGGTGGAGAAGGGAAAAGGAAGAAGAAAAGGAAACCGAGAAGAGTACAGGGGAGGATCAAGGGAGAGGAGAGGAGAGGGGACTGCGAGCCCCACCGACCACCGTCCAAACTTTCGGAGAATATGTGCCAAGGAAACATCATCTCCATGGGGTGCAGGGACGAGAAGCGAGCGAGGACCCCAGATAATGTCCGAGCGGCTGCCGAACTGACAGCTTCGCCGGGTCACCAGAGTGTCTCCGGCTCCCGATGAAAGCAGAACCCGAAAAGACTGAGAAAAAGACAGAAAACTGCTCGGCCGAAAGTCACTTAATATAAAAGTTAAATCCTGCAAAGCATGCCTCCCCCACCCCCCAACCCCAATCCCCCCCTCCGCCCGTGCCTTCTCACTCCCTCAGCAGAGCAAATCTTTGAGCCAAAAACGGGGGAAAGAGGTGGAAAAGGGGGGTAGAGCGGAAGAGGTGGTCGGGATGAGGGTATGTGTGCTAGGGTGAGCGGTAGCAAGCGATCTAGGGGTAGAGAGGCGGAGAGGAAGAGGGAGAGAGAGTGAGCGAAATATCAAAGATTGTGCAAGATCAGGCTGGAAAGATAATCGATACTCGACCTAAATTTAACACAAACTACTCAATAAAAGTTAAAGAAAAAACTTACTTTCCATTTCCCCTGCAGTTCCTACTCGATCTTCGCCTCTTTTTTTGTTTTGCTTTTATTTTAAGTACAGCTGATCACATCCAAGTAAAACGAGAGGGTTCATTAAAAAAATAAAAAATAAAAAAATAATCCTCGAACTTTATTGGGTGAAAATAAAAACGCTGGAGCAAAAAGTGGGGAGCACGGAGCGGTCCTCGGGGGTCCGGGAGGAGTTAAAGCATGTGCCGACCGCGGTCTCGCTGTTTGGTTGTGAAGGGGTTGGGAAAAGGAGGAAAGGAAATGAAAATCCGATATGTCTTTATTCTGCTAATTATTATCGTTTTAGCCCTGTTTAAAAAAAATGGCTGATTAAGTTGAGTGCGCATGTCTTTGTGTGTCTATTCCCGATATGCACTCTGGGAATGAGAGAGGAGAGCGAGGGAGAGGGGGAGGGAGGAGGGAGAGGTGTAATTAGTGAGGTGATCAACATTCCCCAGACTGCAAATGACGCGCAGCCAGGACTCAAAGCAGCCTGGGAGCCTCGCGACTTCCAAGGCTCCTAGCGTAGCGGCTGGAGCCCTGGACGAGGCTACTACGGAGACAGAGGATGGGGACTTCCAAGGCTCGCACCCCATGCGCCCCTGCGCACAACTCTCAAACTTCATTAGACACACACATACACACACTCACATAGAGACAGCAAAGAATATAAAAGCACAAATTGTTCCTAAGAAATGCCCTTTTAGAGTTCTAGTTTTTTGTTTTTTGTTTTTAAACAGGCAAAATAATTACTCTCTGACCAAAGATTTGTTTACCAGGGAGCTTTAAGGAGAAATACAAGTCAAGGTAATTAAAAGCTTTTCTCTGCGTTGGTTTATTCTACTATGCACTCAGACGTACTTTACTGGCGAAATACTAAGGCCTGAGCAAATATGCAGATGCATGTAAATAAAGAGTGCCTGTCTGTGTGAGCAAACAACACCCAGCCCAACGTCTTTCAAAGGAGGAATTTCTCTCTGGATCCTTAGGCATTCTATTTAAAACTGTATCTTGCACTTGCATTGACGCTAGAGAAAACCTACAAGGGAGGTGGAAGTGGTTAGTTTAGTCAAAGTAAACTTCCAAATGAGAGTAAGTTCGGGTTGTAAGAGTGATACTAGGGTTCAGCCTAACTTTTATGTAATATTCTTGAACATTTTATCAGAATCGCATAAGTTCAATGTAATAGCTTTAAAAAGACTTAGGGAAGAAAACCTTTCATCTTTCTAGTCCGTTGAGTTATCTTTCTTGAAGCACATTATGATGAATTTTAAAACCCCACTACAGATCTCATTAGAGTGAAATATATTTGGTATTTTCTGGTGCAAAATTTAAGGTGCCTGATTCTCATTTGAAAATCTAATTATCTCTTTCCAATATTACAGATGTGAATATGAGTGACACTTTCATTAAAAGATAATTAACTAACACTTGGAATAGACATACTTTTAAATACCCCCTACTGAATGTAGAATGAATATATATATATATATATATATATATATATATATTGCATCTTGATACACTACTACACTAGAGGTCATAAGTAGACACCATCTATGTAATATTTTAAAACCTGGAATCATATAATGAAAGTAAGAGTAACCAATCAAATGAGCTGCAAATAGGAAACACCAGTGCTGCCCAGCTTCCTGAGCAGGTGAGGCACCAGCCACTTCAGAGCTATCAGGTCCTTGAAGTTTTGGATTGCCAGGATCTGCTTCAAAACCTTGTTTTAGTCCTTAAGAACCAAAGGTACCAAACAATGTTTATAGCAACAGCAAGATTTGTAGCACATCACTGAGACTTCAGAGACAGTAAATATGTCTTCCTGGGTCTAACAGCCTTGTACTATCAGTGTATACTCCTTACATCCCAGGACAAATGCAAATAGAACAAACCATCTGTGTGGATAAAATTATACTCCTCCCTGCAAGATCAGACCTAGGCCCATATCTGAAAAACTGCTTGCATTCAGCAACTAGCTAACTTTACAATGAAAATCCAAAGCAGAGAATAAAACCTAGATGTGGTCTTTGGTAAGAGGCAATGCCATCTTAGAAATCTGGAGTGGCTACATGAAGCAGTGTTTTAGAAACCAAAGCCACTAAATGGCAACAAAAAGGCAAATTCTCTGTCTCAAAAGAGTCCTATTTCCAACATCTTTGGGAAGAAATCTGTTCACAGTGAAAGAGTTTCTAAGATTTTAAAGTTATTTTGTTTATAGCCACCCTACCTTCACACAGCAACTTCACCAGGAAACCTCCCATTGCACCTTAGTGGGGTTAAGAAACATGTTGCAGACTGGGGGCAGGAGAAGGGAGGGAAGGGGGTTTTTGCAGAAAAACACCCTAGAAAGCAAACATCATGGATAAAACCATAATAATAACAAAACTATCTCAGGTGTCTGCATGGAGAAAAGGGGTGGCCTTTTTAAGAGAGTAAGGGGAAATGAAGGCAGGGGAAACTTTCATGTTGAAATCAGCAAAGATCAAGCCTTTTGCTGGAAAGGGCTCAGTGTACAAGCTTGCTGATGGAAAAACCATTTCCTGCTATTGCAGACAGGCAAATGCAGGTGATGAAGGAAACACCTGAGAGTAATAAGTCTGTTTCAGGTTCAGGTGAAGAAAGGATCTACGTCTGCCATGGTGGACAAGGAAAATGATCATTGCATCCACAAGTTCTTTATTTCTTTTGCTGCTTTACCCTCCCTGAAACGTTATCAATAGTATTAATGTCATTAATATCAAAAACAGAAAATGTCAACAAAATTATTTAAACATTTTTGTGACTAGTTATCCCAACGCCATTAACCCTCCTCTCTTCTTGAAAACTATAGCTGTGTGAGTGTGTGTGTGTGTGTGTGTGTGTGTGTGTGTGTGTGTGTTGGGTAGAGAGGGCAGTTATTGAATTCTAAGAAAACAAAAGCGGAACAGATTGAAATCCTTTGCCCACTTTTGCAATCCCTTCTATGCGGGGACTGTTGCCCTCCAAAAGCTTGTGTGTTTGTGTGTATTTTGTTTTTAATCATCTCTCCCCTTTCTTCTTTCACCTCTTTCCTAAGAAGGGAGGCTGGGGGTGAGGTCGGGGGTTAATGGGCTCAGGCGAAGGGGCAGAGAACACTAGCAGAGAGTCAAGAGTCTCCTCCAGGGCTTGGCCTCAGAGCACACTGCCAGCGCTAGAAGAGCTGTTGGCAGGATCCTTGGCTGTTCTGCGCGGGGTGGGTCGCCAGCAGGGGTGCGGCGACCAGGGCGAACCCAAGCCCAGCCTGCAGGCTGCTTCGGAGCGCGGGAGGAACACAGCCTCCCGCCTGGGCCAAGGAAGCCGAGGCTCCCAGAGATTTCATTCTAGGCGGATCGGCTGAGAATCCCCCAGCTGGCCCCCTCTGCAGAGCCCTGCCCCTGCCCCTTGGACACTGATTCCAAATCCACTCACTAGCAGTGTCTCAAGGTACTTAAACTCTGCCAACCTGCCGCCACTCTAAAGGAGCGCTGCCTACTTTATTTTTCAAAGTGAAAGGAGAACAAGGTTTTCCTCAAGCAGGGAGAACTTTCGCTAGTTACCCTAGCGGGAGCTCAATTCTCTCCTACCACTAGCACCTTGCCAGAGTCTTTAACTGTTGGCGAACCCCAAGGCTACATCAAGTGTTTAGGTGTTGAGTGTTGGAGATGAGGGACAATTAACATCGAAACAGAAGGTAACTTCTACTTCTAGACTTTTTTCCTTGGGGCAGTTTATTTCACAAATCCACGCTGAGGACACTCTGGGCTTTCCAAACCGGATAAAGAGTCGCCAGCTGTCCTTTCTTCCATTCTTCTGCCCTCCCCTCACCAAGTCCCTAATAATGTTCCACGTCCCTCTCCCAGGCATCCTACAGTTCAAGAACAACTCCAGCCCAAGGGTAAGGTTCCCAGTCTTTTGACCGGGTTTCCGGGCTCTATAGATAAGCTCTGTTTGAAACAAGGTATTAACAAGATTTCAGCATTAGGATCCCTTTAGAGCAAAGCAGACACTTTCAGATCCTTAACCGCCCCCCTCCTTCCTCTTTTTTGTTGAATCTTCTCCACCCAGGGGCCATTTAACAAAGGCAGTCTGTTAACTAACATTTTTGTTTAACTCAGCAGCTCATTCCAACCCACTTAAAACTTGATACCAAAGACTGCTCTCTCGCTCTCTTTCTCTCTCTCTCTCTCCCCTGCACGTGTGTGTGTGTGTGTGTGTGTGTGTGTGTGTGTGTGAAGGGATATGAGGATTTGCATAGGTCAGGAGGAAATGGGACATTGAAAATGAAGGGGAAAGTACAGGGCTAGCTTGGGAAGGTGTCACAAGCACGGATTTACAGTGAGATAATTCAAAAGGTGTGTGTGTCTGTCCAAACCTTATTATGAACAAAGTGTGTTTCCTGGAGCAATAACAAAGGTGTGTGTGTGTGTGTGTGTGTGTGTGTGTGCGCGCGTGCCAGCGCGCGCGCGCTCTTCTGTCTGGATGTGTTACAATATGACTTAACTTGGAGAAGCAACATACCTTCTTTGATGTAAGATGTAAACGCAGTGGCATTCAAAGGGAAGAGAGCATGTTAAGCCTCTCTGTATGTGTGTAGTATTTGTGGTCACTTGAATCCCTTTCTGATTTCCTCTAGCCTGGTTCTTATCTCCTTTATAGTATTATTTATTTACTTACATATTTATTTACTTATTAAAATAACACTCTTGCTCCAAGGTCTCTGTTCTAAACCCTTATAGATTTTTCTCTTTCTGGAGAAACTTCAGGCTTTTATTTCAGAGGCAATCTACTTTAGACCTTTTCTCTGGAGGCTCTGACCTTTGGGGTGGGAAAGCTCATTATGTAAACTCAGACACAGTTAAAGTTAAGAATGGGAAAAGAAGGAGGAGCTACACAGGGTGCCATGGGAGGGAGAAGAATTAAGGGAGAGAAGAAAAAAAGAGGGGTGGGGGAGAAGTCAGAGCCCTCTGGCCTCCTGGAGGTCAGAGCTCAGATAGTACAGTGACCTCTTTTCCCTCTGGGCAACAAGCCCAGTGTTTATAAACAAAATCAGACTGGGACTCTTCCCAAACAATAGCAGTTGACTAACTTCACAAGCTCTTCAACATCTCTTATTGCAATTAAGGAGGACCTCTTATCACCACTACCACCCACAAACCACATAAACCCAAGACCACAAGCCCATCCTCTTCTAACATATGGAGCTATTAGTCTGGGGGAAAAGCTCCAAAGGGATAATCCAGATGTGAAAAGATAGAGATGAAAAACAAAAACAAAAGCAAAAGAAGAAGAAGAAGAAGAAGAAGAAGAAGAAGAAGAAGAAGAAGAAGAAGAAAAGAAAAGAAAAGAAAAGAAAAGAAAAGAAAAGAAAAGAAAAGAAAAGAGGAAGAAATAACTGATCATGGAATAGAAGAGAAAGTTGTAATCTTTTAAAAACATCTATCTAGTCAATAAACTTCTATAGAAAAGGTGTTCTGAGCTGGCTACCAAATAAAAGCATTTTAAAACATGGCACTACATTCATCTAAACATTCACTTTAAGACAATAGTACAGATATACTGGTTAAGGAAAAGCCAGCACCACTGTAGGGAATGTCCTCAAATATGAGGCACAAAAGCTCCATTGAATTCTATCACAAACAAACAGCCTGTCTGATCTAAGTTCCCAAATATATAATTAAATCCACATTTAATTACAAAGACAACCAGCAGAGACCAAATTAATCAAATATTTTTTAAACAAAATGTCATCAGGGTACACAAATGATAACTTCACATTAGATTATAAGCAAAACTGCATTTTAGGGATAAACAGCAAGGTGGAAAAGGCACAGTGCATTAAATTATTTTCAAACTTTTGTTTTAAAGAATTATCAGTGAACATCTAAGAGAAAATGTTAAATGAAATACCTCAGAGCAAAAGATCATCCCCTTCTCTTCTTCTATCAGTCCCCTGCTAAAGCATATGGAAAATGTTTTCAAAATGCCCAGATTTGGCACATTGTCATTGCAAGGAGAGGAGCGCAGTGATGCTTTTAGAGAAAATGGGAAATAAATTCAGGATTGGGAGCTGCCTCCTTCAATGCGGATTTATCTAAGTTTAATCTAATATTCCACAATCACTGAATGATCGAGTATAATTCACCAAGATTTTAAAGGTCTTTATTTAAATACCTCTGGCAAGAAGAGAATGAAATTTAAACCATTGCTTATTTTTTGTGTGTAATTTTTAATTTGCTGAACTTCAAGTGGAAACTTCTTACAGTAAAAGGGAAAACGATGAAGCTTTATTTTTTTTTAAAGGGAGACTGTTAAAGGAAAACATTAGTTTTATTAAAATCATTCTGAACGTAAAATCAAAAAGCACAAAATGGTTGTTTGTAAAACACTAAACCTTTAATCGATTTTATTGGCATTCCGATCGATTAGATAAACGGAAATCTATAGCAAACATCAAAGCATTTTCTCTATCTCATTTATAAACAAAACTTTTCTTTTCAGTAGAAGAAATGATTATCAAACGACTAACAGGAAATTCTTCAGATATCAAATTACGATAATAAAATTATTTCCACATGGAAGGGGTAATGACAATGATGATAGTAATTACAATAATGAATAATTCAACAACCCTTTGACTTGTGTGGAAGAACCTCAGGCAGAAACGGGCAAAAAACGGCTTCTTTAAAATAAATACTTTCCTTCTTTTTAAAGGTAGATTTCAGAGACAACTCAAAGGGTCTTGCTTAATGGTGCCTGCCAGACTAGTGTAATTTTCCGGTAGATGCAAACCAGTAGGTTTCTTTGCCAGCATTTTCCTTCCAAATTGAGTTACTTCTGATTAGCAAAAATTAATATGCAAATAAAAGTGAATGCTGCTAGGTTTACAAAGTAGAGACTGGAGTTGTCCTCTACTCATTTTAAAATGTGAATCCTGGATTATATAGGAAAACAAAGACGAAAAATTCCCCCAACCTAGGATGAGGAAAAAAACGATGTATTTGGAAATGTCAGATTTGTTGTCGCTAAGAGCTAAGAGCCTAGGACATTCTAGCTGCGGGCAGGGCAAGTGTTGCTGCAAGGGTTTTGTTTTTGTTTGCTAAAGAAGATCAATGAAAGAAAGTGGCCTTAAAGTAGTTAGTGAGGCTTTGTGTTTGGTACTTTCGACTAGAGACCCTTCCCTGAAAGTCCCCCGAGTCGTTGGGAGAGGGGCGCCGGGCTAGGACTTCTGGCTTGAGCTCTTCTCACCCTTCCCTGGAACTCTGACCCACCCACTGTCACCTTCTACCCATGGCATCCAGTGTACGGACCATGGCTTCTGCCTGGAGTCCTTCCAGTTGACTTAGGCTGCCTTTTCATCCTCGCACTCAGCTGCTTGCACCTTCGCCATAGTTCCTACTCACGGCAAGTGACTTCCTCCCTCAGTATGCTCGGAGCCTAAACTAAACCTCTGTTTCCATTCTACTGGCATCCCACTGGTGTTAGCTAATCTCTCAGTCCCCCCGGTGAATCTGGACACGTCTCCACTGTTCCTCCCCTCCCCCACCGCTCTCCTGCCGTTTATTTGGCAACTGGGGGTCTTCTTACCCTCATACTTCAAACCTCTCCTCCAGACATTCCAGAGAGTTCTCATCACACCAGAAAGTGCTCTCCTCCTCTTCCTCCTCCTCCCTTTGGGTTGGGGAGTGAGAGGGGGGATTTCAAGTTGAACTCCCAGGGGTTTTACTCTATTCTTTTAGCAGCTTTACTTTCCCTTTTCTTCTTTGCGTAACCTTCACCTAACTCCTAATTTATAACAGAAGCGAGCTCTTTCCTCTGCAGCCCGCAGTTTACAGTTTCCGTCTGGGGATTGTACGCGGAGCGTGCTCCTGGCTTCCCGGTCTCAGCCCCTGACTCCGCAGTGAGCGGCGACTGTGCCCTTGCACCTGATGGCCAACTAACCGCCCTTTCTGTTCTTGAAATGAGTTCCTGACTGAGATTTAAAGTTATCTGAAAAGCGTCTACTTATTTGTCAACTGACCGCACTGCGGGAATGAAGGCTTGGATGTAGGGGGACAGGCAACAGAACCGTTTAAAACACCTTTTACCCCACTCTGAATTCTTCCACTCAACCCGGGTGACATTCTGTGTGAATAACGAATTATGGAATATTTCCCTTCCTGGCACGTGCAGTGTGCCAAGAGTTATTCCCTAGTGGTCTCCCACCCTCCCTTGTGTCATTTGGTCTGCGAAGGTCACTGTTTCACCAGGCCACCCTTTCTATTCTTTCCCTCACTGTGAGCCCTGAGAGGGAGAGCAGGCTAAAGACCTCATCCCTTTTCTTCTAGCTGATGCAGCTGCCTCAGAAAATCGCTGTGGCCGCTGCCTCTTCCCGCTTTAATCCCAGACCTCCAGTCATTGGGCAGCTCCTTGGAGGCAAGAAGTCAACACCATGGCAACCCGACAAGCCTATCAAATGACCGGCTGACATGACAGCGGCAATAGCAGCAGGCAAGAATGTGCAGAAAAGCAGAGTGGCCACTGCACTCACGCACATGGTCTCGCCGTGGACAGCCACTGCGGCGGCCTCCAAGTCAGACCACATGTGTGCATATCTGTTTATTGCCTTACCATACGGCTTAGTTCTGGAAGAGGGAAAGGAGAACTAGAGATCCATGTAGCTCAAAGGAGTCCCAATTCTGTAAAGTATAAACCAAAGCTGTCTGCTTTCGGCTCCAATAGTCCACAAACGAAATCCCAGTAGCTTCAGAGATGTTTAGGACTTGCCCCAAAGCCTAAGGTTTCTTTGCCAAGTCTGTCATTTGCTTAAGCAACACTAATGAAGCATTTTACTCTCAAGGTCCAAAAGGATAACAATGTTATGATAAAAAAAATTACTATTATCTGTCTGTGTTATGTGAGATGTGACTTAACACTAATACTTGGGAATGCCCTAAACTTCAGTTTAAACTGTCTTTTTCTTTTCATATATTGTGTGTTGCTCTATTTTATGAGTTCTAGATCTCGTTTCCATAAAGAGAAAAAGCAGAGGAGCCAAAAAAAAAAAAAAAAAAAAAAAAAAAAAGCTTCTCTCAGCCCTACCTGGTCTTTGCATTCCCCTCCCCCTTCTTGAAGAATCTGTTAACCAAACGGAAAGAAAACATTTTATTAGCATTGAAGAGCATTGTCTAATATGGAGCAGGTTGGAACTATATTGTTCACTGACACTTTGTAAACTAAGACAGGCTTTTTTTTTTTTTTTTTTTTGAGAAATAGACATAACCTTTCTTTTTAATTTAAACTTCCCTCCACCCCCGAAACCATTGACAATGACTTGTATAAGAATCTATAAGGTTGTCTAAGGTTGTCATTGGGTATCTGTTCCCCAAGCATCTCTAACTTTGTTACTGTTTTCAAAGTTTTTCTGTTGAAGTTGGGTAGAATAGAGAATCCATTTAATAATAAAGCTCATGTGTCTTATTGAGGAAACTTTGTATGGATTCTAAAAATTTAAGTTCACTTAAGTGGAATGTAAACAGTATGCACATAAACAGTACATTAAATAAACAACTTTAAATTTTATCTAACTTTTTAATAAAGGCTTCTGGTGTGTGAGAATTTATATTTTATTTGGCATAAATAAAATACTGGAGAACTGGAAAGACTCTGAAAGACAGCAGTTGCCAGATGAAGAAAAGCAGGACAGAGGATCAAGTTTTGAGCCTTAGAAAATTCAATGAGATCTTGAGTTGGATTTTCTTACTTGCTCTATATTTTGTTATTGATGAATACCAGTAGTAAACTATCACAGTTAAACAATATAGATTATTAAAGATCAAAACAGGCATAAAATCTCCTGGAAAACAACCCAGGATATGCTAAAAGACAACTTTCAGGCATAACATGGTCTTCTCTAAACTGGAATCCTGAGAATGTTCAGATGACATTATCTTGTACAAATTTGATCCGTGAATATCTGCCAAAACCCACAGAATTGAAATTTGGTTATAATTTAAATGGATACTGTTGTCTTCAAATCTATATGGCTAGATCACCTTATGTTTGAGTACTTACAGTGTGAAATACATGAAGAAACGGCATACCATACTTTAAAAGAACTTTATTTGTGTATTTTGTTTTCTTGTAAAACAAAACCTGTAAACAGAAAAAGTTTTAAAAATGAGTAGAATGTTCAAAAATATTTCAATGTTATTGGATTCTGTAAAAGTATGAGTAAATGCTCACAAAATATATATTAAATGCTAAGATTTCATTGTTCTGTTTAATCCTATATTAAAGTTACTGGAAAACTTTAAATACCTTAGGATCTTTATTTGAATATGTGCACACACAGTATTCAAGTGAAGGGCATATATTAAAATGACACTAAGATGTGCATTTATATGTACATCATTTGTAATTGCTAGAAAATTTAAAGAGGTAAAATTAATCACTTAATACCGTAATAAGCTGAAATGTCCAGGAACTTAATAGTTCTTTTGAATTTTTGATGTATTGACATTAAATGTTTTTTGTTACAAACTTTTCTTTTATGAATGATAGAAATTTAAGGAATCTTGCATATATAAAGCATTTATTTATAGACAGACAATTTTACTGTCTCCTTTAAAATATCACCCTTATAGATCATACAAAATTTGGATGATTAGGAGTCCATCTGAATGCTATACAGATATATATGTATACATATATATCTGAATGCTATGTAGCTAGCAGATCTTTACACTCCGCAAAGTCTCTTGTTCTGTTAGTGTTTTCAGTGCATATACTATGCTAATGAATAACACAAGGAATTAAATTCAGTTTAAATGCTATGCTTAAAAAAATAATGCAAGAACACATCAGTCATTTTCAGCTGGATGAATACTATCTCCATAGAGTCCATCTTGACCTTACCTAAGTAAGTACTTTAACTTAACGTATGAGACACACCTAGAGGGGTAATACATTGCACTTAATAGGAAGACAGTTAATAACCTTTATTCCTCCTCATGCACTATCAATCATGGCTGTCACCAGTCTGCTGAATCAAAGCAAAAGTGTTCTTCACAGATGACTGATTAGAAACGCAAAATCACAAGATCCATCTTCATGGTCACTTTTATTATAGTCATTTTTAAACTGACAGCAACCTGCTCAGTTTCAGCACACTGGGCATCACAAATAGTGTCACTCAGCGCAGCTAAGCATGAGAAAAGGTTGGTTGGATTATACTTAAAAATAATTAGGCCGTCGACCCTTTGTGGCCTAGAATAAAGGTAGTCTTCTCCTAGTCTCCTTCTCCCTCCCTCCCACAACTGCTTTAAAGTAGACTGAGTTATAGTTTATGATGATGTTTTCTTGCAAATTAGGAATTAGGGATTAGGAAACAAATAGATCTAGTTGAGAGGTGCAGAGAACTTTTTTGTCTAGAGCTTCTTAATTTCATGGCAGTAGCACTTTTGTCTTCAGGGTTTATATATGCTTCTTTGTATAATTAAATGTGTGTGTGTGTGTGTGTGCGTGTGTGTGTGCGTGTGTGTGTGTGTGTGTGCGTGTGTGTGCATGTGTGTGTGAGTGTGTGCGTGTGTGTGTGTGTGTGCGCGTGTCTGTGCGTGTCTGTGCGTGTGCGTGTGTGTGTGCGTGTGTGTGGTTGTGTGTGGGTGTGTGTGCATGTGTGTGTGTGTGCATGTGTGTGCGTGTGTGTGTCTGTATGCATGTAAATGTGTATATATATATATATATATATATATATATATATATATATATATATATATATATATATATATATTATTGACTGCATGCAATTAGTGCATTCTGAAATCCAGGTTGTCAGACAATGAAAATGATAGTCTGAAGGGCTTCTTCCTGTGGAAGGTATTTAATGTTATCACATGATAGGACTGATATTAGCAAGTCCCTTATTCAAATCCAAGGTCTCCAAGGTGACTAAGATACAAAGTACTAGATATCTGTGTAACTAACTTCTTGACATGTAACCTGGCATCATTTTATTCCTTCCTTAAAAATATAGCAAATTTGAAACACTACGTTTTCCTGCACATGTTTTAAATTCATAAAAGTTAAATGATTTAAATTTTAGTTTAATAATTTTGATCAAAAGACCTTATGAAAATATCTGTATCGTAGATATTCTTTCATCAAGTGTTCATTTTCTTTTGGTGGTTACAGACACTTCTATACAGACTGAAAGAAAGAGCAAGAGAGAGAAAGAGAGACCCAGAGATGTATGAAAATTATCAACTTTTACACAACTTCATATTCATTTCAAAGAAGTTAATTTCTGACTTTTTATACCTTTCTGAAAGAATACTGATATTTTGTTTCATTTCTCTATTTACACACACACACACACACACACACACACACACACACACACACACACACATGCATACACACAGATAATACAAGCAGTTTTATTGTCTGTTCTACATTGAGAATATATATATGTATATATATATATACATATATATATGCACATATGGTTATAGATGGATGAAGTTACTCTATGTATAAGGGGACTAATATTGACTATTATTTAATATTGCACTTAGCTTATGCTCATTTTCATTAGGTAGAAGTAGAATAACTAAAATATTTACAAGAACCTTCAACTTGTGGTCTTGTTTATTTATTTTGAAATTAATATATGTGTTTTTCAATTTGAATAGCTATATTTGTTAGTTCATATCTTAAAACTTTCCTACTACATAAAACAGTAGCAACACATGCATGAATAAATAAGTAATTAATTGAAATGTTTGCATGGTTTAAGAGCTATGCAATTACATAGAAGTCATGGAACATTAGTGTGTTTATTTGCTCATTTTCATTTAAGCAATAAAAACAGAAAGTCTCCTAATAAAATGATGTGTGTGCTTGTGTGTGTGTGTGTGTGTGTATCTGTGTGCATGTTTATGTTTGGATACACAAAGTTCTTATTTCTAAAAAAAGATTACATTTTATAGAATTCAGTGTTTACTTCATTTGAAGTTAATGAATTTTGGGTCCTTTCTGACTAATTATGCTAATCAACATTTTGCCAAAGAAAGACACTGGAAAGTTTTAGACTCGTGGTGAAATTCTTAATGTAGTCAAGTGATCATCTTTTGGTGTCTCCTATATATCTACAGTCAGTGTAGACTGCTATTATCATATCAACATACACCGTAAATGTGAATACTCATAAGGTTTGTAACCATGTGAAGCTTACAATCCTAACCATCTATAAATGGATCTCAATAAATTGAAAAACAAAAAAAAATCTTTCTCATATATTGAACACAACGAAGCAATGAAAAACTCTGTCATTTAAAATTTACTATAAAGTATATTTTTAAAAAAAATGTTTTAGCACAATTTGAAGTGACCTCTCTCTTATACTTCAAATATTGTTACTATTATAAGGATTCTTTTGGGAGAAATATTTATTCTTACTTACCTGAAGTGTTTGGATTCTTTGTTCCTGTTAGTATCTGAATTCCATTGTCATGGTTTGTGCTAACATTTTCTCCTTCAGAGTTTTCTATGTCTAAGTGCACACGTAAATAAGTGATTTTATTTAATAAGAATATAACAAGTGGACCAGCAGAAAGTCCCTTCAGCTCATGGGACTCACTTCTTCATATCAGTACATATTAATCAGAGAATATTTTAAACTGTAAAAGCTTAAGTTTCAGTGTGAGATGGAATTTGTATTTTTGCATTGTATACAATGAGTGAGTGTATGGATATGCACACAAAACACTGTTGACTTCTTCCAAAGTGCTGCAGCGCGCAAATATTCTGGTTCTGGTTGCCATGCCTGCACGGATCCTGCCTGAATATGGAGCTAAAGCATCTCACTCTCCTGGAGTATGATTTTCCCTTGGTACCTGATTTGTTCTTTGTTGAATCTTTGTGATAAAAAAAGGCTGTTATGTGAGTGTCATCCCACAGTAAATGAGTCAGAAGATGGACAATCAGGATAGACTGACCGTCTTTTAAAATTTCTTTTCTACCTAGGATTCAGAGTTTCAGCTACTAACTACTGATATTTAGAGAAGAAAGAAAAGAAGGCAAAGGCCACACAAAAATCACCTTTAACCTTTTATAGTTAGAAATACAAAAATCTTTAAATTCTTACAATTATTTGTCATGTAATTTAATCTTAATTGCTTTCCTAAATTAAAATTTTAAATACCATTATTTCATGTAAGTTCTTATTTAAAGGGTTCAATTTTATCTATGCAGTCCTTAAAAGTCTTCAAAACCAAGATTCTTATATTTTCTGATATTCCTATTCCCAAAGCTTTCTGTTAATTCAGCCACTAGAGTTCTAAGGTGCATTATATTTAAAATGGGTGGTTTTAATCATTCTCTCTCTCTCTCTCTCTCTCTCTCTCTCTCTCTCTCTCTCTCTCTCTCT
>NC_034593.1:1648721-1668496 GCF_900095145.1 Mus pahari | reverse complement strand
TCTCTCTCTCTCTCTCTCTCTGCCTATTTCAATTTGCAAAGACATTTGCCAGCAGATTTAATGGACATACACCTGCATGATTATTTTGATGTTTAGTGCTGTTTTCAAGTAAAAAAAAAAAACAGGTGAGTACTATAGAGATAAGGGTCCCCAATTTTACAGCTCAGCTTTCAAATGTAAGCCTTCATTTAAGTATTACACAGCCCCTAGAGAATTTTAATATATTTGCAGTTTATTTTGCAATATTTGCATGAACACTCAGAGTAGTATTATATTGCCTAGTTATTTCATTATATTAAATTTCACATTTAGATTTTCATTTGAATTTTCCTGCTTTCAACATTTGGATATCATCTTATTAGCTATCATAAACTAGTAGTTTAAGGTGGGGACTATTATGAAATGTAAACACTGCTTCTCGATTTTATAGCATTGCCGCTGGAGAGAAAGAGAGACTGGGGTTACTTTACCCCCCAAATTTCCCTGTTATGATTATAAGAAAAGAACGGATGCTGTGGCAATATTTTTCATATGTGATGTCTCTTTAGAATTATTTTCAAAGACAACTGTTCTTAGCCCTTATTTTCATCTCCAAAAAGCATTACAATTTGCTTCATTGTAAAATATTTTTTTCATAGCATATCTTAGTTTAACTCACTTTTAGCCAAAGAAACACCCAGGCTCAATCTGGAGACCTCCTTCCAACATAATTTGACTGGACCTTTTCTTTGTAAAGGTTTTCTGGTTTTCATTTTCACTTCATATTCTCAAATAAAGGATCCTTTGTTGTCTACCATTTGATTGGACTTAATGAAAAACACTCCATTTTAACTTAACAGTATTTCCTTCTGAATTTATTATATTTAAGAACACTGTCAAGAATCAAACATTTAATCTCAGGTTTTTATATTTCAAAATATATTACTATCACATGGCTTTGTGAGGTGATGTAAAAGTGCACTGAAAAGATTTCAAACAGAAAAGCAAAAGCGAAAAGAGCTTGCCTTCGTTTTAATATGAAACTAAACACTATGGCTAATGTGCAGATTGGGTTCAGCAGCTGACTGTACAGAGTAACATGTGAGAGGGGCCAACGGCGGAATCGTGCAGTATTGACTAAATGAGCTTCACTGATTTGTATTGAGGCTAATATCTTCTTTAAACAATTCCGTGTAAATTGTGCGTATAAAGTCATTGGAAGCTATTTCTCAGGACAGCCTTGCCAGCTAGCTACCTGCTGGAGTGAGGAAGATAATCAATAGGAAGAAATAGAGCTGAGCATGAGCTTGGAAAGCTGCGGAGCAGTTAATGCTGATAAAAGTAGATGATGTCAATATTTGGGAATAGCACAACTCTGGGATAATAGACAAAAGAGAAGTGCATGTGTTGTAGGGCATCCAAACAGGGATGAGATTGAAGTGTAAGTAGCAGATGATGCTGCAGGCTGCAAAAGGCATCCCTTTTTACAGGCATTGTTAAATCTCCACTGAAACCCAAACACAACAGGATGTTGTAGGGAAATGGCACCTAACTTTGTAGGCAGTTTAAAAATCCCTTTCTGTTTCGGTGGTCAGTTGATGCCTGATCTTTAATGTCTCTCATTAAGAACGTCCAAAGTAGCTTCCAGATAGGTAAAATAGCATAATATATAAAAAGAAAAGGGAAATATGTTATCAATATGAGGGTGATACTAAATACGTGGACAAACCTTGACGCTTCTGTGCACATTAGTGGTTATAGCAGGCACTGTATTTTAAAAAGATAGTAAACTAATTAAAAGGGAGGTAATCATATATTTTACTAATTTAATACTAAAATTCAGTTTTTCCCTTGCTGTCAGGAGATGAAATTTTGTTCTTCAGTGCTAATCTTTCTGCAGATGTATTATGACATCACCTGTCCACTTGAACAGATGGGGGAAGGACCCTGGATGACTCTGGTACGGCTATCGCGATCTTATTGAATTTTAAACATGTTAGCATGTTTGCATATAAGAAGTAAGACTGTGCTTGCTTTAAATGATATTATATATATAAAATGTTAGTTCAAACAAATCAGATGGACCACAGCAATATTCCTAAAATGTATGAGGGAGACGATTTCAAAACATGTACTTTAGTCTGTTTTCTTTATGAAGCTGTTTAACATCATAAGTTTACTTCTTAGTAAAACCATTTGCAAAATATAAATTACAGAAAGTAGGAATAAATTCATGCACACAAGATTATTAAAGATAACCATTTCTCCCAAATCAACCAATTCTATATCTGCTATATGCTTCTATTGTCACAGACATTTCAAGAGTCTGGTGCTAGTTACATGGGTTACATCAGACACACAAATCACTGGGCAGGTAAAGCAGCAAAGAATGAATATATATATATATATATATATATATATATATATATATATATATATATAAAATGAATATACATATTCATGTTGCCAAATGTGATCAGAAAGGCAAATGTATTTGCCTGGTACCCCATCTTTTAAACATATTATTTACCCATGTATATATGGCATCAAGTGTTCATTTTGTGCTTTTATGTTTGGAGTAGGATGTTATTTAGAAAAGACTATTTTCAGCTTTAGCAAACCACATATTAGGATTATTATCCCAATATACTACATAATAATTATAATTTAAGACTGTAAATATATTATCTTTGCAAGCTTTCCTTCAATAAAAATATTCATTTAAAATTTCTAATATGTGGCCGGGCATCCCATCTTTTCAGCTTAAATACAGAGAAGTAAAATATTCTTATTTATTATTGAATTCTAAAGAAGGCTTCATTTCAAATAAAGTATGAATTTTGATTTAGAGACAGAAAAAACATCTTTTAAGATCTATACTTCAGCTAATTTGTTAATCTTGTGCCACTTTCAGCATTTGTCACACATAGAGACCAGGAAATTGGCTCCGTCTCATTCTAGCTCTGTATTGAATTAAAAACCTCTACTGCAAAGAGGAGCATGATGTGGAGAAAGAATAAATTTAGCTTTTTCTTTAGTAATGCACATATATTTCCATACATTTCACATCCTAAGGGAGCCTGTGAATGCATTCAATAAATATACAACTGTAAAGTATAATTCCAGAAAAAGGAAAGGTTTACAGTTTTTGTTTTTAATTTGTCATTTTAAGTCTGAACACTTAAAATTAAATATTTTTAATAATTTATTTTGTTTTTTATTTAGCAGACATCTTTAGTGTTGGAGATAAATCTTAAATAATAAATTTCAATTGTTTCTTCCATTGAGATGATGTTAGCACGTTTAGGTAGAATCAAATTATATATCAGCAATGACAAATGGAGAAAAAATTTTTTTTCTATTTGAATCGAGATGTACATTCAGGCTTATTAGACATTATGTGCAAGCTACATATGCACATACAAGTGAAGGAACACCCATTTTTATATTCATGTGTGTTGGCCAGTTGGTAAGGTGGTTTCCAACAAAGCATTGTAATAAAGAGCCTGTGTGCATGATGAATGTGTTCCTATTAAGATTTGGTTAAAAACGAGGTATGTATCACAGGTGATGAAGCTTTCAGCTGACTAGGAAGATGGACTTCTTTGTATGTGTAGTTAACAATACTTTCAAGGTTCTGGATCTCTGAGTGCATCGAGAGGAGACAGGACAATGTGCTGGACTCATGATGGACTCATGAAAACAGAGCTAGCAGAGATTATGGCACAGTTGTTTAGAAAACTGGTGAACTACAGTTTCCTGATTTATACTGACATATATCTAAATGAATCCTCCGTTTGCAAAATGCACTGAAGAGTCATCTTTTATTAAATGTTTGATAGGTACTGAAATGTACAAATCTATTTTAAAGCATACCAGCTATGCTGCTCTTATTTTTGCAAGAATTTTGTTAAACATATTTTGGTTACAAATCATTTTATCGATGTATTTTAAATTTTGATAATACTTTAAAATAACATTCAGTAAGGTAATCACATCATATTATGAAAAATGTTTTATAATGTTTCAAAGCTAAATTTCCAGTTGTGAGGAGGTTTGAAAAGTCATAATAAACCTACAGAGTAACGAGTTCAAGATCTTTTAAAACACTTATATTCTTACTCTATGATTAAGCAATAATCTTTAAAAGACTGCCTGCATTGCTCATTTTAAAGTCACTGCCCCTGGCTTTCTTGATCTTCATTTGCACGAAACAAATACCTAACAAATAACTATACTTTTTTTTTTTTTTTTAATAAGACGGGGAAAATAGTCTTTAACTGTGGACTGAGATTGTGAGCAACCATACTTGTAAATTCTTACCTATAGAGGTCTTACCTACCTACCATAAGAAAGGGCAGCATGCAGGATCCAACGTGTCAGAACTCAGCCTTTCCAAATCATGACTTAGCATTCTTTGCTGCTCTCATTTTAGTAATCATAATTGCCTGTGGTATTATCATTTGAATTCAGGGGACCCGCACATTGTTTTTTTTTTGTTTGTTTGTTTGTTTTTTTTTGTTTGTTTGTTTTTAATTCCACATACCAATTTACTACATGCTTCCATCTGAGTGATAAATGTATAGGTACAGATGAGGGTGTTACATAACTAGATTTGAAATCTGGTAAATTGCCAGAGTCAGAGGTCCTTTAAGATACTCATTTCTTGGTTTGATTATCATTGCATTTTATAGCTTAAGAGTTCAAGTTCAGCTGGGCGGTGGTGGCACACGCCTTTAATCCCAGCACTTGGGAGGCAGAGGCAGGCAAATTTCTGAGTTCGAGGCCAGCCTGGTCTACAAAGTGAGTTCCAGGACAGCCAGGGCTATACAGACAAACCCTGTCTTGAAAAACGAACAAACAAACAAACAAACAAACGAGTTCAGGTTCTCAGGAGACAGCTATATCAGGCCCCTGAGGCTCTGCCAGAGCCTGACAAATACAGTGGTGGATGCTCGCAGACAACCATTGGACTGAGCTTCCCAATGGAGGAGTTAAAGAGAGGACTAAAGGAGCTGAAGGGGTTTGCAACCCCATAGGAAGAAAAACAATATCAACCAACCCAACCCCCCAGAGCTCCCAGGGACTGAACCACCAACCAAAGAATACACATGGAGGGACCCGTGGCTCCAGCCACATATGTAGCAGAGGATGGTCTTGTTGAATATCAATGGGAGGAGAGGAGCTTGGTACTGTGAAGGCTCAGATGCAGCAGTGTAGGGGAATGCCAGGGTGGTGAGGTGGGAGTAGGTGAGTGGTTGGGAGAGCACCTTCATAGAAGCAGGGGGAGGGGATGGGGTAGGGGGGTTCCAGAGGAAAGCCAGGAAAGGGGATAACATTTGGAATGTAAATAAATAAAATATCAAAAAAAAATGAGATTTCAGGTGCTCAACACTGGTATTGTGTAAATTAGTGTTCCTAAAATCCTCTCAAATAAATTACTGTGTGCCCCAAGTACTTTAGGCATACAATTCTCTAGCAGACAGCAGCTGACAAATTGGGACAATGTGGCTAAAAGTGTCAGTACCTTCTTTTTCTTCTACTCTATATTGCATCTGGACTGCTTTTTTCCTCCCTCCCCTCCATCCTGTCTCTCTTCCCCCCTCTGCCTTTCTCCCAGACCCCCTCCTCCATATTTCTTTAGAAAAGAGTAGGTCTGCCAGTAACATCAACCAAAGATGGCATAACAGGTTTTTTGGACAAGTCACATATTATCACACTGAGATTGGATTAGGCAATCCTGTAGGAGGAAAAGTGTCCCACAAGAAGGCAAAAGACTCAGGGCAGTCCTTGCTCCCACTATTAGGATTCTCACAAGAACACCAAGCCACTCAATCATATCCTACATGAGAAGGACTCCCTACTGACTCTCTGATCTCAGGGAGACCCCAGGCATCCCAGCCAGTGGTTCCTGTGATCCTTCCTCCTTTTCAGAAGGACTCCCTGAGCTTAGCTTAATGTTTGACTGTGGGTCTCTGCATCTGTTCCCATCAGCTGCTGGATGAAGTCTCTCTGGTTTCTTTGAGGACTATTTTACTAGGCTCTGGTCAGACTGTAGGTTAAAGGTTTTATTGCTGGGTTTAACTCTGGTACGATTTGAAAATTTCTATTTAGTGGCTTTTTTTTTTTTTTTTTAAGAGTTTTAGTGAAAACAAATGGGAAGTATAGGAAACATACATTTTTGCTATTTGCCTAAACTCTTCATCATCTCTCCCTCTCTCCCACCTTCCCTCTCTCCCTCCCTCCCTCCCTCCCTCCCCCCTTTTCCTCCTGCTCCTCCTCCTTCTCTCTTTTTCTCAGCATCATTGTAAAAATCCACTTAAATTGTGATTTCCTCCTCAATGGGCATTTGCAAAGGCAAGCAGTTCTTTAGGTCTCTTCTGTCCCGCATAGCTGCATATCCCCTCTGAAAAGCAGCAATTTCTCCTTCCCTACAGTCTCTCAACAACTACCACTCAACCTGCCTCCCTCAATGAACTGAGGTCCCATACATATCATGTCAAATCAGGTAGTAGTATCTGTCCATCTTTGCCTGAAGACTCTCATTTATCATAATATCCCTCAGGGAAGCTGGGATATCTTCCTGACTTTAACCTTGAAGGATAAGGAGGATGAAATTCTTTGGGATGTTGCCCATGAATAAATCAGTTCAATAACTAGCAACTTGGAAGTGGAAGTCAAAAATAGCAAGAAGGTTTAGTTCTTGTGAGAAATAATGGGAAAGCAGCTTCCAGATTGTGTTAAACACTGAAAATTACTTCTCTAATAGTCACTTAACAAAATGTCCTTCTCTTCAAATCCATGGGGATGAAAGTATATCCTTTGGAGGAGAGGCAAAGCAACCCTTCACTGTCCTCCCCTAGTGAAAAAATGAAGAGAAAATATGACTGACTGAAGCCTGCTGACTTTGGTTATTGGTCTTAATAATGACTAGAGGGGTCTAGAATTAGATAGTCCAAGGTAGGGTTGTGAGACCAATGGGAGTGGGAGGTACACTCCCATTATATATATATAAACATATACATATACATGTACATGCACATATACACATATATATTTAATTATATATCCATTATATTTATCCATTATATATCCATTATATATATCCATTATATATATACTCAGATTATGATAGCATAGTCTGTAGACTATAGACTTGTATCACAACTGTATGAATTTATAAAAGCTGTGTGTATTTATAAAAGCTGTACTAATTTAATAAGAGACAAATAGTCTATGTCAAAATAGCTTCTCTGAATTAGACATTCTTGTAACAATGACAGTTAATCATGAATAATTATAGATAAATTTGATGAACGCTAATTTTAATAAAAGCTCTGATTTTTAGGATTCCTCTAAGGATCAACAAAGTTCAAATATAAAAGGAAAATCTTATACAAAATAAATTTCATTTAAATACCATAATCGGTTTAGTTTTTAAACATTGCATTTATAGATTCTTCTTTAGTGTTTAAAATATTTTTATTTTAATGAATGAATTAATTAATTATTTTTACACTCCAGATTTTATTCCCCCCATCCACCCTCTGACTGTTCCACATCCCATACTTCCTTCCCACCCCCTACCCCACCTCCCACCCCACCTGACCTCTAAACTGCCTGGGGCCTCCAGTCTCTTGAGAGTTAGGTGCATCATCTCTGATTGAACACTGACCTGGCAGTCTTCTGCTGTATATGTGTTGAGGGCCTCATATCAGCTGATGTATGCTGTGTTTATAGATTCCTGATTTTAATAAAATACCTCACAAACAGCATCTAAAATGTAATTCAGTTTTATTTTCATAGTTGGCATGGACTTAGAATTTTTGTTATGTTGAGGTCACAATCGGGACGAGATACCATGTTTATGAAACTTACATTTTCATGGAATGTTAAATGTGGAAAAATATAATGTAAGAGCAGTATGAAGAAAGGTAATCCAATGAAGTTGGTTTGGGATAATAAGACCAGTCCTTGATCTCAGATACTACTAGGAGTGGCATGCTGTGTTGAAGCCCACTGCAGCTCAGCTTCTGCATACCTCGCTTAGTTACAGATGTGTCTATGTAGTCACTATTTTTGGAAATGAAACTAAAACACTTTTATTTTCCCCTCTGCAGATAATCTTGACTGTTTGTAGTAACAGTGCTAGTGTCTTCTTTCCTTTAAATGAAGAGACTGCTTCCACAATAGAACAGTTACATGCCTGCAAAAGAAGATGTGTACAACAGAATTGCAGAAAGTGTGAACTTGTTTATGAATGATACAGTCTATCACATAGAATCTGTCACATACCTTTCCTATGTGCATGATTTCATTTTTAAATGTACTGCTTCTTTTAATTCTGCTGGGGAGCTCTGTATTTAATTTCATAAGAGAAAACACAGAAATCTTTCTCTTTAATACTTACAGGACTCAAACATATCCCATTTTCTCCTGTTTCTTAGATTGAGGTGACGTGTGCCTTCCTGTGTGAGCACAGGTGCCCTTTCCAGTTGACAGTTACGAGTGAGTGATAGAGACCTTCATGGACTTTGCTCAGCCAAAACAGGCCAAGATATTTAGACTGATGTGGGCAGGAAAGTTTACATACTCCGGACACAGAATGCCAATCCTCAGAAGTGTTTGGATGCGAATGAAAGAAAAGAAAAAGAAGAAAAAAAGTAGACGTTCAAATCATCTATCATATTCATTCAGCATTGGAATAAGTTCTGAAAATAGAGAACAAATATTTACTGTCTAATTTTACCTTATCTGTCTAATATGTTCTGATGTCAATAAAGAGATTCTTGCACCACATTATTATTGTTAAATTTAAATGAAATTTCACAGTTTAAGTTATAGGAAGTGGATTGTTTTCCTTCTATACTGTTTCTTGTTAGTAGTTATTAGCTACTTTCTTTCTTATGAGAAAATATTGTATAAAACCATAATGCATGCAGCATCTAGTTTCCTTGAACTGCTTGTATTTTACTTTACATTAATTTTCAACAATTTTTGGTTGTCTTTTCTATTTCTAAGATTTCTTTCTTTCTTTAAATTGGATATTTTATTTGTTTACTTGTCAAATATTATCCCTTTCCAGGTTTCCCCTCTGCAAATTCCCTATCCCATCCCTCCCTTACTCTGCTTTTATGAGGGTGCTCCCCCACATACCCACCCACTCCTGCCTCTCCGCCCCAGCATTCCTCTACACTAGGGCTTTAAGACTTCACAGAACCAAGGGGCTCCCCTCCCACTGATGCCAGATAAGGCCCATTCAGCTCCTTCAGTCATTCCCCTAACTCCTCCATTTGGGTCCGTCCCTGTGCTTAGTCCTGTGCTGTGAGCATCTGCATCTCTATTGGTCAAGATTGGGCACAGCCTCCCAGGAGACAGCTATATCAGGCTCCTGTCAGCAAGAACTTCTTGGTATCAGCAATAGTGTCTGGATTTGGTGTCTGCATGTGGGATGAATCCCCAGGTGGGGTAGTGTCTGGATAGCCTTTCCTTCAGTCTCTCTTCCACTCTTAACCCTGTATTTCCTTTAGACAGGAGCAATTCTGGGTTAACATTTTGCAGATGGGTGGGCAGCCCTATTCCTCAAACGGGGGTGGGGTGGGGTGGGTGGTGGTGTTATACGTAACCTCTGGATGTGGTCTTGACAGGTTCTCCCTCCATTTTGTGGGGTATTTCTGCTAATGTCATCCCCTTGGGGTCCTGGGAGGCTTTTGCTTTACTGCCATCTGGGATTTTCTGGTTGCTACCCCCAGTTCGCCATGCCCCATTGCTCTACACCTTTGTTCAATTTCCTGACCCTCTCTCTGTACATCTCCTCCATCTCCTCCTATACCCAATTCTGCTCTTCTTTTTCTCCTCCTTTCCTCCTTTCCTTCCAAGTCCCTTTCACTCTCTACTTCCCTTGATTATATTATTCCCCCTTCTAAATAGGACTGAAGCATCCACTCTTTGGTTTTCCTTCCTCTTGAGCTTCATGTGTTCTGGGTGTTCCATGCTCTTTGCCTAATATCCACTTATCAGTGAATACATATCATGTGTGTTCTTTTGTGACTGAGTTACCTTACTCAGGGTGATATTTTCTAGATCCATCCATATGCCCTGTGAATTTCATGAAGTCATTGTCTCTAATTGCTGAGTAGTATTCCATTGTGTAAATGTACCACATTTTCTGTATCCATTCTTCTGTTGAGGGACATCTGAGTTGTTTCCAGCTTTTGGCTATTACACATGTGGATGTTATGAATATAGTGGAGCATGTGTCCTTATTACATGTTGGAGCATCTTCGGGATATATGCCCAGGAGTGGTGTACCTCGGTCTTCAGGTAGTACTATGTCCAATTTTCTGAGGAACTGTCATACTGATTTCCAGAGTGGTTGTACCACCTTGCAATCCCACCAGCAATGGAGAAGTGTCCCTCTTTCTCTTCATCTTTACCAGCATCTGCTGTCACCTGAGTTTTTGATCTTAGCCATTCTGACTGAGGTGAGGTAGAATCTTAGGAATGTCTTGATTTGCATTTCCATAATGACTAAGGATGTTGAACATTTCTTTAGGTGCTTCTCAGCCATTTGAGTTTCCTCAGTTGTAAATTCTCTGTTTAGTTCTGTTCTCCTTTTTAAAATAGTGTTATTTGATTTTCTGGAGTCTAATTCCTTGAGTTCTTTGTATATATTGGATCTTAGCCCTCTATTAGATGTAGTATTAGTAAAGATATTTTCCCAATCTGTTGGTTGCCATTTTGTCCTATTGATGTTGTCTTTTGTCTTACAGAAGCTTTGTAATTTTATGAGGTCCCATTTGTTGATTCTTGATCTTAGAGAATAAGTCATTGGTGTTCTGTTCAGGAACTTTTCCCCTGTGTCCATGTGTTCAAGGTTTTCCCCCACTTTCTCTTCTATTAGATTCAATGTATCTGGTTTTATGTGTAGGTCCTTGATCCACTGGGCTTTGTACAAGGAAGTAAGAATGGATCAATTTTAATTCATCTACATGCTGACCTCCAGTTGAGCTATTTGTTGAAAATGCTTTCCTTTTTCCACTGGATGGATTTAGCTTCTTTGACAAACATCAAGTGACCATAAGTACCCATTTTCACCAATTTTAAATGGACAAATTTTAAAATATTGTCTTTATAAATTGCCCTTTAGAATTTGACAAATATTATATTATTTATTTCCAGCACTTTAAAATGGTTCTGGCTAGTTTCCTGTAGTTTTCACAAAAGATATTTTCTGTATTAGAACACAATTTTAACTCCCACCTTTTACTGCCAATGTATGTATTTGAGGTTTTTTATTTGAGATATTCATATATATATATATATATATATACAAATGCATTTTCACCATATCTATTGCTCACTTCTGCATCTAGTTCTCTAAGTCCTTGCCTCCCACATCTTACTCCTAACTTCATGTTACCCTTTTAAAATTAATTCACTGATTTCAATTAGAGCTGCCTCTATTCACTTGTAGCAGTTCAGCCCAAACAATAATAGGCTGTCTGGATCTTTTTCAGATCTTGTGTGGAAAGATACAACTGTACATAGTGCCTGAGTCAATGAGCCCATCAGGTCTAGAGGCCTGTGCACTGCAGCAATACTCACTGTCTTCTGGCCTTGCAGTCTTTTTACCTCCCCTTTCACTGCACCGTAGGCTGGGTATGCTATAGATGTGCTGTTTAGGTCTGAGCAATGCACAGCTCCTGGTTCTCTGAACTTTACTAACTGTGGGTGTCTATATTAACCTGTCCACTGCAAACAGAAGCTTCTCTGATGACGGGTGACAGCTGTACTAACCACAAATCTGCATGTAAAAAGGTAAGTATTCAGTTTGATACTTTACCCCATTAAGAACATAATACAGTTTTTCTCTGGTATTCAAACTATAGCTTTCATTGATGTACAAAACTGGGAATATTATTATTTAATTAAAAATTTGAGACCAGGTCTCACATAGTCAAAGCTGGCTTTGAGCATTTATGCATTAAAAGCTGGCCTTGAGTTTCTCATTCTCTTCTTTTACTTACCAAATACTGAGATTACAGACAAGAGCTACCATACCCAGTCTAAAATTGAGAATTAGTTAAATATGTAAGTCGATTATAAAATTTAAATAATTTAAATGATTATTTAGTAATTATTTGAACCCTATTCAGACTTGTTACTCATTCAAACCAAGACAGGCTAATAATCCTCACAGAAATATGAAGGGAGCAATAGGCCTGAGCAGCCTTGATTCTCTGCTTTTGCTATGATTGTTATAAAAGGCAACAGAACCTCAAAAGCACATACAATTTTCTTGTGATACTGGTGGCTGTGGAAAAATCATATTAACCAAGAAGATTAACAAACTTAGCCAATTTAAGGTTGCTTTCTAGAGGACAAACCTCTTCAGGACAGGACACTAAACCAAATCATCATTGCACCCTGGAAAACAATGACTTAAATTTACTAACACATGGTATCTCAAGTCTAACATCCTGAAATTTTTATTTTGAGAATAAGAAAGGTGAGCAGAAAAGAATGATTAAATCAGTTGCAGGGCTAGAGGAGTAACTCTTGTATGTATTATAAGTTTAAGAATTTGAATAAAAAAAAGCAGACTAATTTTGTTCTGAAGCAAAATGACTGGTTATTTCAGAATGAAAATGGGGGAAAACGTAAGATGAAACTCTACATGTATGCAAAAGTTGCAGACAAACTAAAGAAATGGGAATTTTGCTTAGCTTCATTAAATCTAAAATGGCATATATTTATTTCTATATGCTTCAGTGAAATTTGTATTAAAGTAACCATATACAATGTAGGATTTGCTGTTTATTAAAAGGACAAATTTTCTTTAAAAAAAGAATTTGAATAGTCAGAAAGGATCAGTATTTATGAAGATTGGTCAGTACAGTTTTACATTGTGACACTTTTGTTGGGGCCCAGTGTTCTTACATTGTAGCCATGATATCATTTCATAGCTTGATTCTCAGTACTTCTCATAATCAAGTTAAGATCTCTTCTATCTAGCACTCTAAATCTTCATCACAAGTTATAGTTTGGGTCAAAATACGAAATTTTTGTAAGCAGCTTTCCATGTCTTTCATCTTTTTTTCATCTTTTTTTTTTTTTTTTTTGCACTAGACACATTCTTGCATCAAGAACTGGGTTGCATCTTTTATATACATTATTTTAATTACTTCTTAGAATAACAACTCTGGGATACACACATTCTAAATTATTTATGTGTTTGTTTATTTATCTATTTATTTATTCATTTGAGATAGGCTTTCTCTGTGTAGACCTAGCAATGCTGGAATTCACTCTGTAAACCAGACTGGCCTCAAACTTCGAGGTCTGGCTTCTGGCTGCCTCTGCCTCCCAAGTTCTAGGATTACGGTGTGCACCCAGTCATGCTATGAATCCCAAACTAATTATTGCCTTGTTCTCTGTATCACTCAGAAGGTTTCCTTTTTTGTTGTTGTTGACTTGCCTAGATAATTTTCATGTCTCTCCTGGACAAAAGCAGTCAACATCCATCCCTGGATTTAGCTTGCTGGTACTTCCAACTGGCTGCATCAATAAGTCACAAAGCACTGGGCAAACCGGTGTCCTTTCCATGGCCAATATCTTGAAGCAGGGTGAGTGAGTGCCTTGTTGTTGCTCTCCACAGTTCTGCTTATGGTGCTCATTCCATTTCATGTTGTTATCATAATCCCTCTCATTTCTATCTGCCTTTATGGTCATTCATTTACCAGGAATTTTAACTTAACAATTTTGTGAAGGATAATAACAAAATAATTCTAATGATTTCAATTACTCTTAAAAATGACTCTGAAGGGAAAACAGAGAGTTCTGAGGACAGTTTAAGTCATTACTGAAAAAAAAATAAAGGAAAAAAAACATCACTTCTGATTAGAATATAAGAGGCAAATGCTGCTGGGTGGTGGTGGTACTCTAGAAGCAGAGGGAGGCAATTCGTTGTGAGTTTGAGGCCAGCATGTTCTACATGGAGAGTTCTAGGACAAGTATGGCTACACACAGAGAAACCCTGTCTCAAAAACAAACAAACAAAAACAAAAACAAAAAGAGACAAAGACAAAACAGAGTCGAATGCTCCTGGGCACAAAATGTGTTCTTCTGTTGTTATCCCTATATACATAGGAGTTGATCTTAATACAGTTTGAGTATATAACAATTAGCTGTATAATCTCAGTCACTAGAGTATGTTACTAGAGCTATCAATAAAGGAACATTGGAATTTCAGCAAGAGGCAATGATTCAATGTTTGGTATATTCGTTAGTTGTCTTAATGAGTTTATGAATTTAGAGTCTCCATTCCTTTCCGCGTAAAAATCAAATATAAAGTCAATTTATTAACAAGATTACACAAAACCACAGATAGGTAAAACTGCATATATTAATAAACATAAACAGCAAATTTGATTTACCAAAAAATATATCACAAATTTATTGGTTAGTTCATGAAATTTATTATAAATCTACTACAAAGATCTGGGCAGTATTTAGCAAGACTGATGAGGAAGGCACTGTTCTCACAAGTAAACCAGTAAACAAAAACAAAAACAAAAAACAAGCAAAACAAAACAAAACCAAAACAAAACAAAAAAACAAAAAAACAAAAGAAGCAAGGTGCTATGGTATTTTGACAAAAAAAGATTCTGACAGAACCTGAAGTTGCAAACTTATGTGCCAGGATTACAGCAAACTCAATAACAGGACTAGAGAGTGGAGTACATAGGTCAAGACTTAGAGATCATTCTTAGAGGCAATGACCACAGAGAAGTATAAAAATTGATTTTAAGAAATGATCTAATGAAATGTTTGAAATATATTTATTCAATAAAAATATTATAACTCTCAGAATGTCCAAATCATTATATGCAGATGACAGTATGTTATTAACTAAGAGTTGGATATTCAAGAGATAAATGAAAAAGAAAGGTGTAACTAGGGAAAAATTTAATTTATTAAAGTTTGAAAATAATAGACTAACAGGAAGTTAGGAAATAATTGGAATAGAACTTTTTTTAATCCTTCCAAATCCACAATTAAAGTTTATATAATTACTAAAATTTGCAAATAGCCATTTTACAAGGAAGTTATACTTTCAGGCTATGAGCACATGGAACCACATTATCATTATCAGGTGAAAGAAAAATGGGAGCTCAAACCACAAAGAAATACCATTTCACAGACAGTCAGTGGCTGTGATAAAAGAGACCGGCAACAGTACATGTTGGCAAGAATGTCAGAAAACAGGAACTGGACGCTTTGCCTGTGGAGTGAAAAGTGGCTCCTTTTCAAAACAGTTCCTGTAAAACAAAGGACATTTTACTATGCAGTTACAACAGGAATAGAAAATTCTTAACAAAGCAGGACATGTGTTTCACCAGAATAACAGTAGAATAATTTGTGAACTTCTAAGTGGACATTCTGTAGTATACTATTAATTGTTATTGAGACTAGTGAAATGTGATCTAAACTTGAAGTTTTAAAGGAGCTGAAAATAGAATGTTGTTTATTATGCTTATTTTTTTATCCACTATAATATTCTCTCTAAATACCTATACATAGAAATATATATGTCTTAGTCACTGCTTTATCGCTGTGATAAGATGTTGACCAAGGCAATTCTTATATAAAAAGTTTAATTGTGGCTTGCTTATAGTTTCAGTGGTTAGTCTGTTAGCATCATGGTAGGGTACATGGCTACAAGCGTACCGCTGGAAAAGCATCTGGCATTTCTCTATTCTAATCCACAGGAAGAGAGAGACAGAGAGACCCTGGGTTTGATATTAGCCTTTGAAATGTCACAGTTCATTCAAGGTGACACTCTTTCTACAAAAGACCATACCTTTTAATCCTTCTAATCGTACACTCCCTGGTGACTAGCATTCAAATATATGAGTCTATTGGGGGGATTCTTAATCAAATGATCACAAAATGTATGTGCATTTACTTCAACTGTAGAGAAAGGTTTGGCATTGTAATTTGGAATTTTAGTTCAATTTCACATGTCTTTTGTGTATCTTTCAAATGAGAGGATCCATGTTGCTACATGACATGGAGAAACTCAACTTTTTAAGATTGCTACATAAGGAGAGATGATTTTAAATGAGAGAATTGAACATTTTGTTCATCATGTGGTTTTGCGTCTTTTATAAAAATAAGTGCTTAAAATTCATTCAGTTCACTTGTTTTCTGCCTGTATATTTTGTGAGATGACTATTTAACTTTCAGTAGTCAACTCCAAGTGTTTTCCCAAACTGTAGTGTCACACAACACCATCGTTAGTGGTGTAGTGATAAGTAGATGACATCCTGCCCTCACTGTTTAGACTTCAGCTGGGAATGTGAGGAGGTGAAATGACATTTTACGTTTTAGTCACTTATTAAAGTGTGACCATTGTATGCTGACTCTGTTCTCTGGCCTGTGTTTCCACATAGGGGTGAACAGTCAGCTAGCAGAAGAGAATCCTTGGGCCCTGAGCATCCACCAGGGTGAAAATGTCACCATGAATTGTAGTTACAAGACATCCATAACTGCCCTACAGTGGTACAGACAGAAGTCAGGTGAAGGCCCTGCCCTGCTAATCTTTTTTTTTGTTTTAACATTCTATTATTATTATTATTATTATTATTATTATTATTTTCTTTATTTACATTTCAAATGCTATCCCGAAAGTTCCCTATACCCCCCCCCCCCCCCGCCCCTGCTCCCCTACCCACCCACTCCCACTACTTGGCCCTGGCCTTCCCCTGTGCTGGGTCATATAAAGTTTACAAGACCAAGGGGTCTCTCTTCCCAATGATGGCTGATTAGGCCATCTTCTACTACATATGCTGATAGAGACTCAAGCTCAGGGTGTACTGGTTAGTTCATATTGTTGTTGCACCTACAGGGTTGCTGTATCTTGTGTTTCTAGTGTATTCTTTGCATGATGTGTTTATGAAACATAGAAAATTACTCCTAATATCTTTATGACAGATGTGATTTTTTTTTCAAACCAGGGTAAGAACATTCTAAAAAAATAGAAATGATTAAGTTCAATTTTATAACAAAATTGGTTAATTTAAGTAACTGATGGATATATTTGAATTATCTTTAAGTATGAAAATTTAGCAAATGTTCATCAAAAAGTAAAACAGCATGGAATCTTTGATTATATTCTGTTGAAGGAACCATGTTTACAAAAATTGAATTTTCATTATCTGATGCATTTAATAAAAGCAACAATTTTTGCATTGTGTTTTAGATACTACATACCAGTTTAACAAAAAATTAATTTCCTTTACATAAAGAATATTTTCTTTTATAAAGTGAGGGGAAGGGTAAATTTTAATTTTACGTTTAGTGAATAAGGCTCTCCTCATACAAACTGATTTTGGTGTCAAGTTTAGACAAGAAATTAATAAATATTTCCAAAGAGACACCAGGAAAATAATTAGCTGGCAGGACAGTTACAAGAAAAACGTGGGCTGAAGAGCAGTAATTTTAGAAGAAAAACAGGTTTATAATCAATGAAAGGGCTGCACAGATATTTTCTATACCTCTGATTCACCAAAGATAGCCTTCACATTTTCTCTGAGACATTTGTTGTTAACAGATTTTTTTTGATAAAAAATTATGCTGCATTTTTACTTCCTTCCACCTGCTTTAACCTATTGAGTGGATTTATATATTACAAATGGACTGAATGAGATTTATGTTCAGATTTCCTAATTAGGAAAGATGTTTTTTCTGCTGATATAAATGGACAAATCAGTAACTTATTTAAGTCCTATGCAGATATCAATATGTTTGCATATACAAAAAAGAATGTGAAGAATATATAAATTTAACAGTATGATTCTTATAGTAATTTCTGAACAATAGCTCACAATGAAGAACTCATATAATCACATTAAGTGAATTACCGATATTTTAACCCAGAAGTTCTGATTCTCATTAGACATGGACCTTTATCCACCGTCTTACACAATATTTGCTGCTTTTCAATATAATCTTGTATATTTAGTGTGGGTGTGAATGGATTTTGTTGGAAATAAAGTTCATGTCTGCTTGCTATGTTTGACATTTCTAATGTGGATCACAGGGATAATGATTTGACCAATACACACTTAGAAATGCTTTCTTAATTGTCTATGCATGAAACTCTCAGACTTTTCCACATCCTCTATTTTTTATCTCATGCAGAGTGAAAATGAAAACACTATGAGACAGAAATTAGAGAGCAGTCAGTTGCTAATGTCCTGGATCCAGAGTTTCTATTCACACAAGATATAGTAGATAGATAGATTATAGGTAGACATGCATAAACATACAAGGATGGAGAACACAGGAATGAAGGAGTTTCTGTGAGCTAACAGAATTGACAAGCTAGGAGCTAATTGCATGGTAGCACTCTGATGGCAAATTAGCCATCCATCATAGTTCTAGTGCAATTGATGAAAGGAAAAAAATAAACAGTAGAAACCCTCAATAACTATTTAACGTTGCAGGCAGTGGTAAGTGTATATAGGTTTTAAATATTATCAAAATTTTAGGTTATCATTTAAACATTTTACATTGATTTTTTTTGATGTCTAATGTTTATGTGTTTGTAATTCTACATGGAAAATGAATCAAATGTAAATGTTTTATGTTATGATTTTAAAAGCTTTCAATTTAAGCTATGTGAGTATGTTTGTGCGTGGGTATGTGCACCTGGGTGTAAGTGTCAAGGAAGGCCAGAGAGGATGTCAGATGGCTTAGAGCTAGGGTTGTAGATATCTGTTAGGAGTATCCAACATGGATGTTAGGAGTCATGCTCAGGTCATCTGCAAGAGTAGTACATGCTTTTAATCACTGAGCCTTCAACCAGCCTTGTCTCGTGTAAATATATTCACAACAACAAAGTTTGTTGAATATTTTGAAACCCATGAAAACCTATGCATTCATCTGCCTGATCTCCTGATAGAACATACAGTTAGATATTTTCACGTTTAGTATCAACAAATAACGGAAAAATCTCTTTGAATCCAAGAAGAGATAAAATATGTTGGTAAAAATATTTGTTGGATAATTCCCAGAAACAATTGTTAATACTGTAAAAGTGTTAGTTACCAGAATATATTCTCATTCTGATTCTTCATCCTTTAAAAAACAAAACCACAGAAGCATTCAATTTTCAGAAATATCCAATGTCATAAATTTCTGTGCACACAAAATGTAGAGTTCAAGTATTATTGAAATACATTTCTTTAGATATTATGAACTCTTTATTTGTAGTCTGTGAAATTCTTGATGACCAGAATAATTGGCAACTCCAAAGCTGAGACTCCAGCTCAGTGGTAAGGGCTTGTTTCACCTATATGACATCTAGGATCAAACCCTAGTGCTGATATTGTGACATTTGTTTTCAAGAATGAACCTAATAAATTCTGCCTTATTTTTCAATGCAAGCACAACTTTGATTGATATGTGTCCTTTGCTTACTTTCACAATTCAATTCTGTAATAGAAAGCTATATTCTACCCCATTAAAGAATGGGGTACAGAGCTAAACAAAGAATTCTCAACTGAGGAATACCGAATAGCTGAGAAACACCTGAAAAAATGTACGACATTCTTAATCATCAGAGAAATACAAATCAAAACAACATTGAGATTCCATCTCACACCAGTCAGAATGGCTAAGAGCAAAAATTCAGGTGACAGCAGATGCTGGCAAGGATGTGTAGAAAGAGGAACACTACTCCATTGCTGGTGGGATTGCAAGCTTGTACAACCTCTCTGGAAATCAGT